>NW_011369945.1:2892443-2899904 GCF_000735185.1 Notothenia coriiceps
TCTTTCAAGCCTAGACCTGATGTTTGTCCACTCAGCGGGGTCAGAGAGTGACATCATGGTGTTTATGTGGGGGTGGGGGGGAAAGTGCGTGGGCATTGAGGCATTTGTTATCTAGGCCTCTTCACCCTAACCCTTCTGCTCTTTTGGGTGAGACAGAAGTCAAGCCTGTTTAGAGACCTCTGCCCCGGGTTGAGCTATGACTCTCAATCAGGAGCAGGATGTGAGGCCTGCAGCCAACGGGGGAATCAGGCCTTAGTTAAGGGGGGGGGCACTCAACCTTTTTTTTTTGTGTAGGTTTTTTTTTGTAAGAAATGTGCCCACAATGTTTGCTCTGAGGTTGTCTGTCTGCATTTCCCCGATCTTATCTGGGTGTATCATGTATCCAGGCTGCATATGTTGTCTTTGTTTTGATCAACAAGACGCGAGACATGTCGTGGCAGATCAAACTTTGCTTTTGCAGAGACAAAGGAGTTCCTGCTCGTCACAATTATTGTTGTGCCAATGGCCCACTGCTTCTCAACCATTTACATGACAGGTGGTAGTTATTTTATTTTCACAGCAATCATATTTTAGGAATTTTCCTTTCTGCTCTTAACCTTATCTGACACTCTTAAGACTTGATCTGACTCTGTGACACTTAAGAGATGGTAATTAACACAAAATCAATTCCCTTTTTCTTATTTTCTGTGGTTTTTAGCAGTAGTGAGTTAAATGAGGGTGATGTCAAAAGGGACAGCCAGCCTCTTAGACCGAGGGAGTCTAGACCAGACTTGGGGTCAGAACGGCCTGTCTGTGGATTGGCAGCTGCTCATAAACATACTCTCTGGTCCAGATGCTATTTCCATCCAGCCTGTTCACCACACCCTGACCTGTCACATGGGCAGTGGTGGGCCCTTGGCCCCCGTGCGGCCCTCGACCGGGTGAGACCTCATCCAGACGAGGCGGACCGCAGATTCAGACCTATCCTGCTGACCGGTAGTTGTCCAGCCAAGGCCAGGACATCGAGGGAAATGTCCAGTAGCTATCATTACAAAGTATGTAGGCTGACCTTCAACCAGGATCACTGGACACAGAGAGCTCGGGACGTAACAGTGAGACATCAGCATGAAAAGGAAAGGAAAGGGTTAACAAGCAAATTGGCTTTGTGTCTAGCTCTTCCGCCTCCTACTTCAGGAGAGCAGTGGCCCTTAAGTCTCTCAGTGTGCTGAAACATAGTGGTTGCAGTTAGTGTTGTGAGTGCCACGAGGATGTGTCATGAGTAAATGACACCGTGCATGCTAGGTGAACGCGCCGGTGAGAACGTGATCAGCATTTGTGGCGGTTTGTTGCCGCGTTGTCATCGGCCAATAGTGTTGGAAAGCAGTCATGCCTGGAGGGCAGTTGCATAATCCCTTGGCACTCGAAGTATGTGTACACTGGAGCAGATAGTAGACTTGAGGATCGGCATCCACCCCTGCCATAAACTGGGCCATAGTGGTATTTTATAAATAGCGGTAGAGCGTGGGCCGCAGGGCTGGGCTGAGCTCCGTGATGTCACTCAAACGCTACAAGACCACTCCTTGCTCCACTTCCTGTAGGAAACAATCCGTGCTTGTCTGCTTCACTTTGCGTCACTTTCTTTACCCCCCCCACACACACACACCCTCTTGCCCTGTGGTAAGGTGCACAAACCAGGATTTCACAATCACAGCACAGGTTTTAACTTAAGTTATTACCTCATGCGCTGCACAGAGCAGGGCAAAGGGTTGAGAAGCGTAACCCAGGAAGCCCACACATTCTGTGCCTAATATCGCTATGGGCTCACATTACAAACTAGTGTAGTCCTGTGCCTACACAGTTGATGAAATGCTTTAAATGAGTCATTGAAAAACGCTATATCTCACCCTTCATTACAACTGTTTGGATCACTGACTCACATGTGGCAGGCACCTGTTTGAATCATGTTGTGGCCTGTTTTCTAAAAGCACTGTCACTGACTTGTGACTAATTCACCACTGAATGTTTTTCTTAAGTTGTCTTTGCTGCTTTTTTCTTAATGACATCTCGACATTTAATGATATATCATGCGGCTTTCTTATTTCTATCTTATAATTGTATTTGTATGTTTTATTTATTTTAAACTAATGAAAATGATGCATAACTTCTGCAGTTTAAACACATGATGCTGGGCCCTTTTTTACAAAACATATTTGATATCAATCGTGCATATATTAGAAGAGACTCCAATACTGTAGTTCAAATGATAGCTATCAATCCTTTCAGCTTCATTTTTATATTTTGTATTAAATATATTGAGTGGAATATTTACTATTCCTGCTTTAAAGCATCCACAAACAGCGCACAAGTCCCAGGATGAAGCACAGACTCCTGTTGCTAAGTTACAGATGAGTGTTTTCCTATTTTTAGGGCTGAACACTAGGATTCTCGTTGCGAGAATATATTTTCATTTGAATTATGATAATTGTCACCAAATGAATTGTTTCATGCCATTTTCAACTACAGTAATTAGATAATAGATTAGAGGAGGTTTAATGCAGAGTTGTCCTCTGGGGTTTCAGAGTACCTCTACAATAAGATGTTGACGAGATGGATTTTATTAATTCATAACGAGTTTTATTAAGATAGGATGCCGTGCAGAATGCAAGTCGCCTAATTTTACAAAGCGAATAAAGCTGTTTTAATGATTTTGTTAACTTCGCTTCCTAGAAAATGGTGTATTTTTACGATTCCACTACTCTGGTGTGAGTGTTTTTTTTGCTTGCATGCACACACACACTCTGGTGTCTGCATTTAGTTTAGTGGCCCATTGGTGCTGTCAGGAAGTCTAAGGCTGTCTATGTGCTGGTTTGTCACAGGTACAGTGGCGTCTTTCCCAGCCTCAACATGGCAGTGAAGCGCCGGGAACAGGCTCTGCAGGACTACAAACGGCTGCAATCCAAAGTGGAGAAGTATGAGGAGAAGGAGAAAACCGGGCCCGTTATGGTCAAACTACATCAGGTAAAGCTTGGTCCACTCCCCTGTCTACTTCCAGGGGGGCACCTGCTCTTAGGACACAATAAGTGGAGAGACACACAAATGCTGACTGGATACGAACAGAAATAGTTGAGCACATGCATACTGTACATGTGAGCTCCTTCACCCACGCAAGCTAGCAGGCTCTCAAGTAGTGCTTTTTCAAAAAAGGCACTGCTGCACATCTACAGGCACGTAATTGAGAATCGTAGACGCACACACAAACACACACCGTGAGGCCACTACACGAGCGCACACATTCACAGATAGCACTGCAGTGTTGCCTATGCTATTGCCTCTAACACATCCTCACATGGCGAGCCGCCCACACACATTGAGAAAAGCACTGTCAGGGGAACAAAGCCTTGAAGAGGCCCCTACATCCCTGCCCTTTGGATCCCTGCGCACTTAAAGAAATGATCCTGACAAAACACTCGTATGCCGTTTCAACCGGCAGAGAGAAAACTAACTAATGTGAGCGGATAAACAATATGTTTTTGTTTTAATATAGCAACTCCCCCCCCCCTTCCCTTGAATAAAGAAATTCTCCCCCTCTCACACATACTCATTGTGCATTCCATAACTCCATGCCTACAGTAGACTACCCACTAATACATTCACACACAGATCCGTGGTGCTGGAGTCCACTCACAGCCAAGTCTGCCCACATTACCCACTCCTCCTCACTGTGGTCGTGATTACAGCCTTTTTTTCCTTTTCTTTTTTGCACTGCTTCTCTGTGGGAATTAGGCAAATATCTCTCTGAACAATAAGAATGAAACCTAAAGAAGGCTCCAGTGCCAAAACACTTTAACTTGTTTCTATTCACAGCTGTTTGTTTTTCTCAAAATCTGCAACACTTAGCCACAGTTCTTGTGGAAGAATGTGTAAAATGGTGGGTAACATCCAACATAAGAAAAGATGGATCTGCGTAGGGACTCGTGTTATAGCAGAAACAGAACGACAAAGGAACACAGATATTGAATACACACAGGGATAATAAGAAATAAAATAAGAATAGACATATTAAACACATGAATAGGAATAACAAAAATACACGAGTACCAACTCTGATCAGGTGAATGATGGCGGTGTCCGGTGCCTTGCTCTAGGGCACCGAGGCAGGGCAGGAGGTGAACTGGGACCTCTCCAAGTAGAAGTCCACACTCCATATTTTAGGTCTGGTCGGGGACTTGAACCGGCGACCCTACGGCTCCCAGTCCAAGCCCCTACTGACTGAGCCACTGCCACTGCCGAAGTGATGGTGACTTGTTGTTTTATTTCCCCCCCCCCCCCCCACTCCTCACACCCCGGCCAGAGAGGAGCTGCGACCGGTCCCAGAGAGGAACTTCGATGTGAAAGAACAAGCATGCCTGGACGAGATCCCCTCCTCACCCCAGGCCAGAGAGGAGCTGCGACCGGTCAGAGAGGACTTCGATGTGAAGAACAAGCAGCTGCTGGACGAGATGCCCAAATTCTACCACAGCCGCATCGACTACTTCCAGCCCAGCTTCGAGGCTCTCATCAGGGCTCAGGTTAGTGCCCCCCCCCCCCCCTGGAGATGCACCGACAATACACACACCCACAGGGAGCGTTGTTCTAAAGAAGGAAGGGAGTGTACAATCTTGGCAGTCTGTCTCCCTCAGTTCTCTCTTAATGTGATTACCCCCCCCCAGTGAAGGCCTCATCTGTCTGGAGTCTTCCTCTAACCTGCAGCTTCTCTTAAAGCAGCTGGGCGTCTCAACTTAGCGCCACCATGTCCCCCCTCTCCCCCACCCCAGACCTGCCTGGCCATGTCATTTCCTCCTCGGGACAGTCGCTGGCACACTCCTAATTACTTAACCAGATTAACGCAGACCCTAATGACAATTATCGAGTTCTCTGATATACTTTGAACTCCAAATGAGCATTCTTTGAAGTTTAAATCCCACCTTCTTTTTTTTTACCTGCTGCTACATTTTGTATTAGTCACACTTATTTTATTCGACATCTTTATTCTCACGCACATGAATGAGCATTTACACATGTTTACACACACACACAGCCGCACGTGGGTGGGCAGCGGACCTCATCCCTGCTGCATGTGCTCGTCCTCCACTCCCTTCTCTCTCTCAGCTCCCAGCGGCAGCAGCAAAAGGCACAAAGGCTGCTTTGTTGTGAGCCTCAGCTTCCCTTCCACCAGTCCTGTCCAGCAACTGTCAGCGGGACACTTGGCCTGACCTGTCCACCTGTACAGATGTTGATGAATTGAGACATTGTCTTGCCTTTTTGTTTTCCTAGTTGTGCATTCTCTGCTGCATGTGTTCATTAAAAAAAAAATCTTTCTTTGTCCTTTTCACAGTCGACTCTTTGTTTCCTGAAACAGTGGTCGCACAGTGTTTAAATACTTACTGGGTAGTATGCAACATACATTATTCATTCCTTTCGTAGGCTAAGAGGTCAGAGTGTAACCTCTCTGTATAAATATTAAGCAGCTGGGACTAGGGCTGCACGATTTTGGGAAACAATCTAATTGCGATTGTTCTGACTAATATTTCGATTGGATTTGCGATATTTGTTTTTAAGCGACCCAACGGAAGTTTATTATAAAATGCGGCCATAACTCCGGCTAGGAAGGTCGCATCAACATGCTCCCGTCTCTAGCACCCCCGCAGCCCGAGCTACAAGTGAAAGAACTAAACTTACAGGACTGTCTCAGAAAATTAGAATATTGTGATAAAGTTCTTTATTTTCTGTAATGCAATTAAAAAAACAAAAATGTCATACATTCTGGATTCATTACAAATCAACTGACTCAGATGGTTTGTTTCACCAAACCATCTAGGAAAGCTCCATCGGAAGCCATTTGGAAAGGGCAGGCACTTTCAAAAATACTTGGCAGGTGATTGGATCAATCTGTCTATCACCTTCTATCATGGGCCACTTCTGATTGGTTAACAATGGCTGGTACATGTGGAGCACAAAAAATGTAAAAAAAAGAAAAGATTATTTGATAATTGCATCATTTCAAATTTCGAGTTAAAATCGATTAATCGTTCGGCCCTAGCTGGGACCGTGGTATGTTAAAATGCCCAGACAGAAGTCATGTAATTTAAAGCTTTACCCAAAGACTCCTTTGTGTACCGTAGGTGGCCATAGCTGCGTTTACTCCTCGTGGTGACCAGACTAATTGTAATAGTAGAGTGTCTTTTGCTTCAGAGGCCACTCAGACGCTGATCTGGTGTACATTATCATCTCTGGTCATATGGACATTTCCGATGGCCCTTTCAACAAGCCACTTTTGGAGAGAAAAAAAGATATCCGCTTTAACCCCACAAACAGCAGAAACCCAATACTTATGGCCCACTCATGTGGTTTAGGTGGCAAATACTGGTATAAACATAGCAAGGTCTCTCAGACTGGGCAAAACCAGGACAAGGTGGTTCAGAAACATGACTTGTTTTATGTTGCTATATAAGAAGCATGACTCTTCATTTTATTTCCAGCTCTCATTGTGTTGTGATCAGTAAGCATTTCTCCCACTGCTGTCTCGGCCTACAATAAGGCCCATTTCAGAGGGGGTGATGCCCCCTGAAGAGCATGGTATCGTATGCATGGCTGCGTGAACAAATATTGAGGTGTGTGTGTGTGTGTGTGTGTGTGTGTGTGTGTGTGGGTTTCAAGGGGTTGTATTTCCCAGTACTTTCATTCTCTGCCTACTCTTCTGGAGTCTTGTAATGTGATTAAAGTCTATTAATCATCAAAGCAACTCTCGAGGGAGCCTGACTCATGAACTAAGGGGAAGAAACAGGGGTGGGAAGTGTCAAGAAAGCTTTCAGTGAACACTCTCTATCTCTTGTTCAGATTGGGAGAGAAAAGCAGGGTCACTACCCACTGAAGTGCTGGCTTTTTGGGGGCTTTGTCGGAGTTGTTTGATATCTGCGGGCTCCCTCTTCTCCCCTCGAATCACTTCTCATTAGTGGGGTTGAAGAGGTATGAGACCGGCAGCTTCAGACGAGTGTAAGGAAAAGCAAGGTTACATCGTGTCAGTGGAGTTTGGATTTAAAATCGGGGAGTTTTTCCTAAAGAGAAACGCACGTGGATTAAACCTGTCAACACTATTTTTCCCTGCCCTCACAGACTAAATCTTCATCTCTTTTTCCCTCCTGCCCCCCACAGGTTGTCTACTTCACCGAAATGTACACAATCTTCAGCGATTTAACAGACCGGATCGACCAGGCAGGGCTGACAGACGAGCAGAGGGAGAGGGAGACGGAGGCCAAGCTCAGCGAGTTGAGAGCTCTGTCCATTGTCGCCGACGACTGAGGGAGGAAAGCCGAAAAGAACCGGGAAGGGCTCCTCTGTGAATGGACTCCACTCTTTGCAGGCTCCTTCGTGCAGTTCAAACGAGCAGCAGTGGCCTTAACCTGATTATCACATTGTTTCCTTGCGGCCTCATCACCCCCCCCC
>NW_011369945.1:2899911-2917397 GCF_000735185.1 Notothenia coriiceps
CCCCTCCCCCGTTCCTCTTGCACTACACTCCCATGTTTCATCCTCTCTACAGCAGCTGAAATGCCACATTAACTAAGCCATCAGCCAACATGTTGTTATGTTTTAGCAAAGGAATCAAATGGTTCTCGTCAGAGCTAATTACCAGGGTTACGCTTCTTGCTTTCGGAGACGTCTAGGAGCATTTGTTTTTGAAAGCAGGAAATGAGCAAGGACATTTTGTTTTTAATAGTCACATCTGCAATGTTACAACAATATGTAATGCGTTGTTTTTATTACCCAAGTTTGGAATGATCAACACTACAGACTGAATGTTATGTAATGTAGGTTACCGGCTAAAACAAATGTATTTCTGTGTTATGGCCTTTTTGCTGGTTGTCTCTTACTTTAGCTCTGTGCCATGTTATGTGGGGGCTTTTTATCGGGGTCTACAGGATGATATTGGGAACATCACCTGTGCATTATGTGCCTACATCGTCCTGACTGTTGATGAAACTCAAGTGAAGTGAGGTTGTGCCTGTGCAGTGAGGTCGAAACGCTGCGGAAAGAACGAGTCCAAAACAAAGGCTGGTGCTCCCTCTAGTGGACAACACTCATCATGACACCAATTATTTCCTTTAATTCACACCATCCTTTCTTTGTTTGATTATCTGTGGTTCAGTTTTTGTTTGCTAAGAACCTCGTGCATTGTTGGCACCCGAGAGAAGTCTTTTCTCTGTACCGGGGTCAGAAGACAACGTTAACTTTTTTTGTCTTTTATTTCGGACTCAATCATTGCACTCCTTTGTTTCCACCTTTATCAGGTTCTGCCTCAATATGATAAATAATGGAGCTATATGAAATGGATGGCTCCCATATCGTGTTAATGTTTGTTTTTAGTTGTTTTTTTTAAAGGTGTCATACCAAGAAGTTGACTATTTATTATTTTTAAATACTTTTTTTCATTGACTGTCTTTTTCTGTTTGTATTAATGAAGGTTTTTCTAAATAATTCAGTGGTAGCTTTTCTAACACAACTAAGTGGATACTTTAACATTAGTGGGATTAAAAATAGCTTATTAAAATGTATTAATATGACTATCTCTTCTTCAGCCATCATCTCAATGTACAGTCAATCATGAAATAAATTAACTGTGTAAATCTTACTGTTGTTAAACCTTGATGTTTCCATATCTACTGCAGGGTGTTCTGGACTTTCCTTTCATATGATAACACAAAACAGTCCGTTTCCAAGCTTTATTTATTTTCAGTTCAACTTCACTGGAATTAGTCAGTAGTGTCCTGTCAGCAAATGGCAATAAAAGCAGTATGTACAGTTCAGGTTTTTTTTTTTTTTTTTTTACAAACAACTGCTGGTTAAAACCCCTTTTAGTGGTCTAACTGAAGGTGAATTCCACCCCCACACTGGTTTATGAACATTTCCAGAACCTATTAAAATAATAATGCAAGATCTGAGTTAAGATAAGATGGACCTTTACATTATTTATTACAAGTACCCAACGTGTCGATTTAAGAAGTCTTTGCATGGGACGAGAACAGGAAAGTGTAAAATAAATGTCTTAACTTAACGTCTCTGCAGATTGTTCTTAATTATTTCTGAGACTTATCACTACAACTTAATAATGTATCTGTAATTCTGAATTAGTGAACATGACAAACAGTGAGATTGGTATTTTAAAAAATAAGACAAATGGTTTGGTCCCACTGTGTTACTTTCCATGTGAAGTTAATATACTATACATATGTGCAAGAGGTGGACGAAAGTTAAGACTTCTTTGAAGCAAAATACCAATATTCCAAAATATATACTATATATTTTAAAATAAGGCACTGCTGGACGTATAGGATTTACATTTATTTCTCCCAGGTTCCTGTCCCATATGATTTTGCTTCTTGGACTCCAGGTACCCTTCTCTGTGTGAGTTACTGAGTGCATCTTTCAAACAGCCGTCTTGCTGTACATGTTTGTTAGTTGTTCCTGAAAGTATTTCCGGATGTCGATGCGTCTGCTTTTCATTGTCGGCGTGAGGAGGCCATTGGCGACGCTGAACATCTCTGGGTGCAAGTAGAGGTCCTTCACCTGAAAGAAGAGAAAGGTAAGAAATAAAATCCCAACAAAAGTCAGAACTTGGAGGACAGTGGCTTCCACAGTTCAAACCAAAAACAAGGCCTTACTTGTTCGAAGGACTTCAGGCCTGCTTCCTTCCCCACAACCTTCATGTCCTCTAATATTGCGCTCGTTAAATCCTGTTGGAAAGCCCATAAATGTCAATTTTCTGGAATTCATATAATATTGTCAGATGGTTATGTAATGAAATAAGACTTACAGGATTCTGGCACAGCTCTTCATAGGATCCCACAAATCCTCGCTCTTTAGCCCAGTTGACAAACACCTCAGGGTCAGGAACAGCTATGCCTATGAGGTAAGACTGGACAAATACACAAGAAATAAAGGCACCACGTTACAATAAGACTACCCTTATAAAGGGTTTACGAATAGTTTGTAATTCATTCATTAATTAGGTTGTGAACACTTTATAAATCATTAATAAGCTTTTACATGAGATAAACAGGGCAACTGTGAACGGTTGCTTGCCAAATAGTGAGCCCACATTTATCTGTACTGCTAAGCCTTATTAGAAATGGTAGTAACTCATTAATAAATGGGAATGTGTTTTACACTTTACAATAAGGCTCCCTTTTGGCAACTATAAATGGTAGCAACTCGTAAATAAATGGTCATAAAGAGATGCCAAGAAACATCAAGATGGAAGGGGGGGAATCAACTCAGTGAACAACAGATAGTCATCTTGCCAAATAGTGAGCCTGTGTTGATGTATGAAAACTATGTTAGAACTGGTTTATAAATGGTTCTTAATAATTAATAAAGTGTTTACAACCTAATTAATAACCTAATTATAAACCCTTTATAAGGGTAGTCTTATTGTAAAGTGTTACCGATATAAAAAATGAAACTTGTACAACAGCAAATGTTTTGAATCTCCATCTGTGAGTTAAAACCATTTACCTGTAAACTATCTCCGTGCACAAACACCTGAAGCACCGGAACACACCGCATGTAGACGTTTTCAATCTTCTCCGGAGCGATGTACTCGCCCTGAGACAACTTGAAGATGTGCTTCTTCCTGTCGATGATGCGTAGCGTCCCGTTCTGGCAGAGACATACATATTTAGCTTACTTACAGATTCAAGACTCAAGGCTTTTATTGTCATGTGTACATAGCTACAGTGTAGTTGTGACAATGACAATCTTAGGTCAAGGGCTCCTCCAACAGTGCAACACAATAACACAGATAAAATTGAATATAATAGAAATAGTGCAAGAATAGTCTATATACAAGTAATTGGAATATTGATATATATAAGTTGCAAACAGATGAATGTTCTTTCAAAAGTTCAGGTGTTTAACAGTCTTATGGCCTGTGGGATGAAACTGTCTCTGAGTGCTGGTTTTAGTCCTGACACTGCGGTATACAGATAACTAGATGGTGTTATCAGTCCTATTTGTGTCTGACTTACCGGAAGCCACTGTCCCACGTCCCCGCTGTGCAGCCAGCCGTCGCTGTCCAGTGTCTCAGCAGTCTTCTCTGGGTCCTTCAGGTAACCTCTGAACACACTGGGGCCACTGATGCAGATCTAACGGGACAGAACTGTGAGTGTGAGCAGACATCAGACACTGTGGTAAAGTGTTTACTTTAAAGGAGTTTCATCTCACCTCTCCATCTCCGTTCTTAGCATAGTAATTCATATCAGGGATGTCCACCAGCTTCACCTTGGCACAGGGCAAGGGAGCGCCGACATGACCTGACAAACACACGTGATGCAGAGCACAGGACTTACCACCACAGCCACAAAAACACAAGGAATTGTCAGGAGAAGACCTGTTGACACTAATGCAGGCTGTAATATCACTGATGTAGCTTAAATATAAAAAAACTGATATGCGATACCACTTTCAATTTACACTCTTGCCCAGTTTGGTGTAGTATTGTTATTACGCGATGCTACCTCAGTCACTATATTTTTGTGTATTTCGTATTTGCGCCACTAAAGCCTTTATGACAGTGTAGGAGGGGGGAGACATTCGAACCCGGGACCCCCGCTCGGGGACCAAGCCCCAGTATGTGGGCTGCCATCTCTACCAAGTGAGCTATATAGCAGTCCTTCAGGTACTTATTTTGTTTTGTAATGCATAGACTCTATGCATTACATTAATGCACACAATGTACAACAATATCTGTTTCCTTTTTCTTTTTTTTTACTGCCGATTTTTATTCCATATTTTATTCCTTTGTATTCCATTCTTATATATTTGACAATACTTTTTATAATTTTTTATATTTTTTCTAGTTCTCTACCTGTGTTTTTTTATTTAAAATTGTTATTTTATCTGCGCTGTCCACTTTGATGTAACCACATATATTTCCCCGCAGTTGGAGGAATAATTTCTGATTTGTGAAGTGTCAGCTGGTGTTCTACCTGCGCTCCAGTCTCCGGGCATGGAGAACGTGCAGCCTGCGGTGCACTCTGTCTGCCCGTAACCCTCGAAGATGAGGCAGCCCATGGTGGCTCTGAGGAAGGACAGCACCGCGGGGCTGATGGGAGCCGAGGCCGTCAGGGCGAACCGCAGATTACCTCCTAAATTGGCCTGAAACACAAGCAAGTTTGTTTGTGTGAAGTGCAGATGCAATCATATTGTGGTAGCAGGTTAAATTCCATTTTAAAACTAGATCATATTTTCCCATCGGCATGGATCATACTGAGCCAAAATCTTGCAGAGTGCATGCTTCTCCAATACAATCCACAAGAGTCTGGGGGATTTTGGGCATTGATTGCTGGAAGAGTTTTGTTAAGTTTGGATACCATTTTTTGACTATTTTCCGAGTCTACATTTACAACTGCAGATCCTTGGATAAACAGCAAATATGTTATTAATGACTAAACACCAAATCTGTAGCGGCTGTTTTATTTACTTTTCCCATGTTTTTTGATTGAGGTAGACCCCAAAAAATGACTGTGTTTTATAAGGGGTTATTACGGTATACACTCCAGATACCCAATGTTTTGAAAGAGTGGCTTGTTAATGATATGTTTCCGTAAAAAAGAAAAAACAGAGATTACAAAACGGTCAAAAACAACCTCTGCATTTAAAACAACATGTTTTTTGTTTGAAGGTTGATTTCTGAAGAGGCCGTTGGTCCTTTAGTTATTTACTAGAGCAAAGGGATTGTTTAAAATAAAAGGTGAAACATGATCCAGGTGGAAATACATTTGTGTTCCCAGGAACTGACCTGAATCCTGTTGAACACCAGCCGGTCCCACAGACTGTTGTTCCGCACCACCCCGCTGCTGAGCTCCGCCTGCTTCCTCCTCACGGCGTAGTGAAGCAAAGCCCGGCGCAGAGGGGACGTCACCGAGCCCAGGATCTGTAAGGTAATGGAGAAACAACGTTTAAAACATTGGGTCCAAGGTCCACTGACACTTTACCTCAGCCACATCGTAGACTCTATGCATTGAAATTAATGCACACCATTTTTTTTTTTTTATTACTGCAGATTTTTATTCCATATTTTATTCCTTTTTATTTCATTCCATTGTTATATATTTGACTATACTTTTATTATTTTTTATAGTTCTCTACCTGTGTTTTTTAATTCTTGTTTTACTTTTATGTATGCACCACGACACCAAGTCAAATTCCTCGTTCGTGTAAACCTACCTGGTAATAAACCTGATCCTGATTCTGATTCTGAAGAACAATGCTAGCCTTCTCATTGCTAGATAATGCATTAAAGGTCTACATCCTGACCTTGTCATAGATGCGATTGAGTAGACGAGGCACAACAGGAAAGAAGGTCGGTTTGAGAGTTTTAATGTCGTCCATTAGCAGAGAGATGTCGCCTTGGTAGAATCCTACTCTGGCCCCGTGGCAGAACATAGAAACCTGCGACAGAAAATACACTCAATTTAGTGTTTACCCACAAACACACACTACAAAAAAAAACACCTGATAAGAGGATCAGCTACCTGAATCATCCGCTCAAACATGTGCGCAAGAGGCAGGTAAGAAATCGACACATCCTCTTGTCGGATCACAAACGAACCCTGAGAGAAAAACGAGAAATAAAGTGAGCAAAGCACAGGGGAGAGATTAGGTTCAGACAGCCTCACAAGCAATCAAGTTAGATGGCACAATCTTTATACCGGGGCAATTAGTTAAAGTACCTCGGAGCGACAGGGGCAATCAAACAGCCAATTAATCAAAACCATTAGACACAGCAGGGAGAGGGACAGTTTGGAGAGACAGAGACAAGCAGATGGGAAGTGATGTGAGGCTGTTCTCAATTAGACAAGGAGGTGGAAGTGTAGACAGACCTCCAGGATCTTAATGACAGAGGAAGTGTTGGAGGCGATGTTGCCGTGGGTGATCATGGCTCCCTTCGGCTTCCCTGGATAAATAAACAAGACATTATTGCAGTGCCCTGCGCAGCAAAAGGAAACTGCAGCGGTGCCATAAAGAGAGGTTGTTAGTGGGCACTGAAGGACGTTTTTTTCTAATGAGAAGGATAATTACGCGTATGAAATCAGACAGTACCTGTGGTTCCACTGGTGAAGCAAACCACGGCCAGATCCTGAGGCTGGGGCGGCTGCAGCAATAAAATATGACAATATGAGAACAGGCTTCCTCCACAGTTTAAAGTCCTGTTTACAAGTGAGTGTTAATGATATCTTATGGGACAGGGGCAACGGTAAAGCTGTCATCCTGGCATTTAGAGGGGGTTTCGGCTATTTACTGGAACCAGTTTGATGTAGCAGCTGAGAGACCATGAACTCACCACAGGGTCTTTGAGGTTCTGCCTTCCCAGGTCCTAAGATGTGGACAGAGAGGGAGTTATTCATAACCATTTACATATCACCATTGATGACTTGATTAAAGGGGATTTAGTTAAATGAGTCTGCATTATAGGGATTTAGTACTTCCCCCTCCTCACCATGAGCTGCTCCAGTTTCAAAACCTCCACCTCGCAGTTCTTCGCCCTCTCCACAAACGCGTCGCTGAATTCGTTGAAGAGAACCAGGCAGGAGAGCTTCGGAGTCACGCCCGTCTCCTTGTTCTCCAACAACTCTGTGGCCTTCTCCTCCCGGTCGCAGATCACCAGAGAGATCTCCGCTAAAAACGCAACCCAAAACACACAGGAGGCCAACTTTATTGATCAATCCTTCGTGTCACAGCATTAGAAGTACAAGCACCGGATGTTCAAACCACTGTTTACTAACTATGAACTATATATCTACTACAGAAATGAAGCATGAATACTACAAACACACACAACATCAATACAGTGAAGCGTGTTAACGTCTGACATTGTGAAGCAACAGTTCACCCTAAAGGGAAACCGTGTCTATTCAACTGCAGCTCTGACAGCAAGAGATGTAGATTCATTTGCAGAAGAAGATATTTCATTAAAAATAGATTAAAAGGATAAATAATTCATGAACCCAGTGGATCACACACTTTTAACACCTTACAAAAAAACACTGTTAATGAGATGTTAGCAGATACACTCAATATTTGTTTAATGTTTAGCAATGGAGCTGAAAATATTTTATAAATTAAGAGGACATATAATGATCATTCCCAGGCTCATTGTTGTATTATTCTTCTCCATGTTCTTATACTATCTGTCTGAATATACTAAACGTCACCCTCTTTTTCACTCTTCTTTAAATCCCCTGCCTAAAATGAAACCCCAGTCTGCTCTGACTTGTCTGTGGGAGAAAAATGTAAAAAGCTGTGGGTGGAGATGACTCAGATGAGTATGACTTGTTGAATCCTATGTTTTCGGACTCAAGCAGAACACACAATACAACGGTGATGTATCATCTCATTTAACAGTGTATAAGTTGGTGTACAGCAAAGATACCCAGATCGTTTGAAAAAAGTGAGTTGTTCATGACCCCTTTTACCCAAAAAGTTAGAAAAGATGTCCAAAAAATGAACTAAGCTTGTCGAGCAAACACCTTCTTTCCTTCCCTCTGTGTGAATATGTGTGAATGTTAGTTTCCTTAAGCCTCTGAATGAATGTGTGTGAAAGGTTGAATCCTGACTTGTATAACCCTTTGAGGGGTCGTAAAGAATGGGGAAGTGCAAAAATAAATAAAGACCATTTACTATTTAATTAAGGCGAATTTGGCTGATCATAGGATTTCGAAAGCAGGACTTTTGCTTGTAATCAACCGTTTCATAATACACTACTTTGACAAATATTATTACTTTAGTAAGAAGACTTCTTCCACTGCTATTTCTAAAAGGAGATTGACTTATCGCCTAGTTTCTCATTTAATTGTATAATCTGAAGACTCTCAGTTAAATCTATAGTCTGTGTGACAGCTCACTGCATACTTTAATAAAGATCTATTTGATACATGAGGCTAACAATGTTCATATTTAGCTGTATATCTGAACATTTATTGCGTGTTATTTCTACATGCAGCTCTCCCCTCACCCAGGTTGAGAATGTGCACCATGGCCTCCAGCCCCAGCGTGTCGTACAGAGGGACCACGGCCATGGAGTAGGTGTAGCAGGCCAGCTCTGAGATGATCCACTTCCCCCAGCAGAGGGAGACAAAGCAGCACCGTTAGACTCACCCTTCACGCACCGCTGAGTGAGAGATCTGAACATCTGGGGATTTGTCCCAGTAATGTAGATCATAAAACATTTCATATTAACAAAACAAACAGAATTACAGTGGTGGTAATAACAGCACTCTGTGTGTAGACGGGTTCGCTGAGAGGTTACGGGCTCTGATGGAGCAGAAAATTATTTTTCACTTTCAGTCTACACCGGAGAGAGAAACAAATGGCCCTGCCTCACGGATATATTAGAAAATGAGTTTGGGGAGCAGACGCGCTCCAATGTTAGCCGCCCCGGAGACACACTTTCTCCAGCAGCTCTGCTCTCAATATGAAGAAAGCCAAACACACTTACACCGCAGAAAAAAACGAATCTTTAAAAGATGAATAGAAGAAGTGTGAAGCTGGTGTGAGTTAAGAGTAGGAGCAAACGTCGGATTTCTTTTTGAGAATACATTAAGTTCTGCCGAAGTGAAATACACATCTGCAGCAGTGATAATGTAACTTAGTATTTTCACTTTTTGATATACTAGTACTTGAGTATTTCCATTTTAATGTGTACTTCCACTGCACTACATTTCAGAGGGAAATATTGCACTTTTTTGAGTCACTAATTATTTAGCACTCAGTTACTAGATACTTTTTCAATATGAAAACACATTATATGCTTTTATGATAAAGTACTGAACTACTAATTCACACGTGATTTGAAAAACAAGAGCAAAAATGCTCTTGAATGTATTTTTAACAATAACAAACAATGATACTATTGTATGATCAAATAATAATATGAGAGTTATTCCGCATAATGAACAGTTACTTACACATAACGTACTTTTAATACTTTTAGTATATTTTATATTTTATTCTTCTTGAGTAACATTTTGAATTCAGGAACACCATAGTATTTTTACTCGGTACTGTTTCCACCGCTGCACATTTGAATTATCGGGCTGTTTTGAGGATCAGCCATCTTGATTAAAGGCAAAGCACCATCCGTGTAATAAAGGTTATCCAATCGATTCTAACGCTCACAGGAAGCCAGCAGAACAAACAGAACCAGCGGTGCGACTGCAACATTCATCCGTTTGCAACTTATATTTGCCATTGTTATTGTTGTTATTGTTATTGTTATTATCATCATCATGAGTCACTTTCCACCTTCTTCTCCAGTAGGACTCAGATGAGGGTGTTGCACTTTTCCCTCCATTATACATGTGATGTTTTAGTGTTGTTTGGTTTCTTTCCGTTAACCGTCAAGTGGGAAATAAGTATTTTTTTTGAGTGTTTCTCTTAGTATCCTAAGATACTACTACTACTGTTATTATGAAGGGCAGACCATCTATTTGTATTTATTTTGTTTTTTTTAGAAAGGGGCAGGTTACATAAGATTTTATTCTTCTCCCTGCTCCTTTTCGCTCGATGGTAGAGTCATGTTTTGTGTACCATGAGCGGGACAAATAAAAATGAAATTAAATGAAAATGAAATATATATCAATATTCCAAATACTTGTATATAGACTAGTATGCACTATTTCTATTATATTCTATTTTATTTACTTGCACTATAATCTGTTTTATTGTGTTGCACTGTTTGCACCAGTCACATTTGTATTTTTTACGCTGCTATGGACAATCTTGCACCAAAGATATTGAAGTGACTGTTATTTTGTATATATTGATTGTTGTGTTTTTTATCTTAATGTGCGCATATGTGTAAATGTGTCTGTTGATTGTGTATATAGGATATACATATCTGTATATTGTATAATTGTATTTTTGTATTCGGGATTGTTGGAGACGTCATTTCGATCTCTTTGTCTGTACACACAAACTGAAAGATTGACATTAAAGTTGACTTTGACTTTGACTTGGAGGAGCCTGTGACCTAAGATTTTCATTGTCATAACTACACTGTAGCTATGTACACATGAAAATAAAAGCCTTGAAGCTTGAATTTTGAATTTTGAATCCTACCTCCGGTCTGTTCTGTGCAAATATCGCCACAAACTGCTCTGGGTTGGGCTGGCAGCCTTTGGCCAGCAGCCCGGAGCCCAGCACCTGCGCCCGTTGCGCCACCTGCAGGAGAGGAGACGTTTATCAACAGGCAGGAAGAGAAGCGTCACACAGAAGAGATGTAAATATTAAAAACATGTCCGACCTCAGAGTAGGAGATCCACTCGTAGGGCTGCCCCGGCTTTCTGAAGCCAAGACACGGGCCATCTCCTGCAGGACACCAGAGACAGATGTGTCACGTCAGTTAAACATATGCAATATTTAAAGTGTAGCGTCTGTGAAACGGTTAAAGTTTTTCTGTGGTCTACCGATTCAATAAAGTCAGACTGAAGCATCCTTTGTGCTCCAGTCAATCCTCACAGTGAATACAGAGCTGAGTCCCAGATCAAATGCACGCTGAAGGCTCTTTGAGCAGCTTTTCTCTCAGTGATTGTGCTGTCAAATTTCAGTCTTGATCTGATCATTAAAGTACCGTAATTTTCGGACTATAAGGCGCACCTGAATATAAGCCGCAGCAGCTAAATTGAATGATGTGTACATATATAAGCCGCACTGGACTATAAGCCGCAGATGTTTTAATGTTTAATTACCATATGTAAGGGTTCGTGCACAGAGGGGATTGTCGGGAAAGAGATGGCTGTTTGAGGAAGCTCCCATTTATTAACATTTCAACAAACAAGTTGCATATTTGCATAACGTATTCAAGTGTTACCATTTAGTGCAATAGTAGCTACAGAACATGTGCTGTGCTGTGTAAACTGTACTGTATCACATAGCGTTTCAGACACACAAACTTTTAAACTTTCAAACTTAAACGGTGCGCTCCCAGCGCACGTACCAGCAGTGATCTACAGCAGCGGTTTTCAACCAGTGGTACGGGGACAAACTATCTTGCTCTCGTTCTGTCTCTCGTACCACTCTCGGTTCCACTTTTACTTTTGCGCGCTACCTGTCTCACTCTTTTCCGGCCTCCAGCTTTTCCTGCTGGAGCCCGCCGCTTAAAGGTGGGGGGCGCGGAGCGGCCATAGATCCCATAGAGTTAAAGGTGGTGGACTGTAACCTGTAAAATCCATAGATTTAGGAGGTCCCCTAGTGGCCGTTAGCTGTAAAAATCCATAGATTAGCCACACCGTTATATAAGCCGCAGCGTCGAAAAATGGGAAAAAAGGCGCGGCTTATAGTCCGAAAATTACGGTATTATCGTATCGTACCAAGGTCAGTGGTTTGATTCCCAGGCAATATTTTTGACCCCAAGTTTCTCCCGTTGGCCAACAGTGTGAGAGTGTGTGTGAAATGCTGTTTCCCTGAGCAGGTGGCAACTTGTGTGTCAGCCTCTGCCTCTGAGTGAGTGTGTGAGAGAGAGAGAGGGAAAGCTGGCTTGTATGTGTAAAAGCTCTTTGAAGAGCTGCAGACTGAAGAAGCACTATATATGCAGTTCATTTACTGTTTGAAATGAAGTGGAAAATACTTAAATACAACTATTTATCATGTTCCAGTGGAATTATATTGGGAAGTATAACTGTAGCCCCATAATTACTATAATTGTGCAAAACGTACTTATTTAAAATAATGCCACAATACTCTGACGTTAGTATTGTTTGTACACTGTACATTTAAAGTTATATTCCTATTAATCTAATTCATAATATGCAGCATTTAAACACTTAATCTTAGACCCCATTTTTAGTACTGCTATTATTTACACTAGTGTATTTGTGTATGTTTTAATATACATATTTGTAGATGTTTAATACTACAAGTTCTCTGTGTTTGTATTTATTCTTGTACTAAAATGGAATAACTGAAAAGTAACCCAATTTTCCCCTAGGTACAAAAAAGATGTATGATTCCAATTACTAAGAGTTGATTATATAAGTGATAAAAAGCTAATCGTTGATGATATATCAATAAATTGCTTTTAGTTGTCCATTTTATAAATTAAAAAGTGCATCAACGCTTGTCTCCACTGACAGAAAGCTGTTATCCCTAAACTGAAGCCAAACATGACCTCCACTGAGAGGACTTCAGAGGTTTTCAAGGTCTGTAATCCCTTTCTTTAAATAATTACACATTAGCATGTAGGGTAAACTCATGTGTTGTGAGTGTGCCAACCTGCGATCCTCACGCCTCTCTGGAACATGTCGAAGGCCGTCCTGGTGTCCTCGTAGTAAAACTCCAGCAGCGTGTCATCTTTCAGAAGAGCAGAGCGCCTGCAGCTGGGATCTCCCTGCAACAAACACACACATTAAACACCTTAACATTACATCACATGTCACTTGTTAGACACTTTTATCCAAAGCCATTTACATACTCAATACTGTGGGCAATATACTAAAAAACAAAACTACAGGAGCAATTTGGGGTGAAGTGTCTTGCCCAGGGACACAACGACATGCTGACTGCCGTGGGGTTTGAACCCTTGATCCGAACACCAACGCACTACACCACACGCCACCCTAACACTCTTTACATCATGATGAAGGCCATATACACACATCTGCCACTGACACTTTACCTCAGCCACAACGCAGACTCTATGCATTACATTAATGCACACACTGTTGTATATTTTATTCCATTTCAATGTAAATACTGCTTTATTGAAATGTTGTTATGTTACAATAGTGTTCTTAAAATAGTTCTCTATCTGTGTTTTTTTAATTCTTGTTTTACTTTTATGACACCAAGTCAAATTCCTCGTACGTGTCAACCTACCTGGTAATAAACCTGTTTCTGATTTCTGATTCTAAACATCACAACCGTGGTCCACTCACATTGATGGCCACAGACTGGGCCAGCAGGTCACAGGGGGGACGCATGGGGCGAGGACGGGTCACCAGCCAGTACGCTGTGAGGGAGGCCAGAGCCCCCAGACCCAGCAGAGAGGACTGGGACAGAGACAGGGAGGACCGGGGGAAAGACGGCAGGAGGCTCCAGAAGTCCTCCGAATCAGAGCCTTTGAGACCAGCGCTGGGGCGAAGTGACCATAACCACTCCTGGAAATGCATAGCTGAGCGAGGGGGACAGAGAGAAGGAGACAGTGAAACACGAGGACATGATACGGTGCGTTTACATCTCAAACGTTCATTGTGTTGCAATTTGAAAAACGCGGCTTCCCCTGCAGAAGGATGCAAATAGTACATACAGTAGTCAGACAGAAATACCCATATTGTCCCTTCAACCATGGACGTGTAGTTATTTTAATTTTATTAATGTTTTATTTTTATTATCCTTGATTTTATCTGCAAAAAATTACTTTTTTATATTACTTATAATCATATTTGCATGTATTTTGCTGTGATGCACTTTGGAACTTTGTTGATCAGTAATAGAAGGACTGATAGTGATAGATACTTATATCCAAGACAAATGATTATTATATTAAATTACAATATTTATAATTTCAGCACTACTGTTATCAGTATTTAAATACATTTACCAGTACATTTCTTCTTATGCCAAGAAGCAGCAGTTCAATGTGTACCAAGAGAGTTGTAAGATATTTAATTTAACCTAAAATGTGTCAATTGTTAATGCATAAATTCAAGGGTTTTTTTCCCCCACACATTCTAATTTCTTGTAAAAAAGCAACATGTGCCTACATTACCCACAATGCAACTTACCAAAAGTACATAACGCAATTCGCTCACAGTGCGATTGGATGTTCTGATGTGTTAAATTATTAATGGCTATTTAAAACTAAAACGCAGGTAACTCAGATCTGGTAATCTCACTTAGAATAAATTAATTGAAAGATGTTTTCCATTCTCAAACTTGCAGTCTTTAGACCCAACTGACCCCGACTAAAATGACATCACTTCAGTCGATGGATTATATTTTGTGCAGCTTAGTCTGGAACCACAACATATTCTGTACCACCCTCTCTCCCACAAATACAGCAATACTCTCCAAGAGCTGTAACACACACTTTGGTTTGTAAAATCAGCGGAGTTCACTTGAATCACTTCCCATATCCACAGTAAGCTCTTTTACTACAGTACAATCTAACTTGCAACAAAAGACAAAAACAGCATTCCTCCTCTGAAGCCCTTTAACAGCAGTCTGAGAGCAGAGTGGTTAACAGGCTGAGCCACGCTGGGCCACAGGCTTGGCACCGCTCTGAGAGGAGAAGAAAAGCTCTGTAAAGAGGGTGTTGGGGGGTGGAGAGACATCAGGAAGTAATGTTGATTGGCCTAAACAGAAACAGGCGCCGAGGTTACTCTCAGTCATGTTGTGCCACTCTTTCATTCACCAGGGAGGAGATAGAGAGAGTCGGGGTGCGTACAGTAGCGAGGGGCTGCTGGTGAGATGGGGTGAGGGGGAGGACCCTGATCCCCTGCCAGAAACCTCACTGTTCACATCAGAACTGAATTAAAGAGTGGAAAGGCAACTTTAGAACAATGCCTCGCCTCAAAACAAACTCCAACAGCGTTCCCCAAAACAGAAACTAAAAGAACGGTACTTCAACTGCTCATCCCCCCCCCCAACAAACTCCACCTCACTGAGTAAATCTCTGCTCTTTCCCACATCCCTGAACACCACTCAACCTCTCACCGACTTTCTCCCCCAGTGCCCAGACAGGGAGGGAATAGTGATAGAGTGCTACCCCCCCCCCTCACCCCTTCTCTTCAGCGCTGCTTTCCTTCCCTACACGGGGCAAAGTGATGCCACACTCCTCCCAGAAGGATTCATAATCTACTTTAAGCATCCATATAGCTGGATTACAACAGCTTAGTTGCCACTTTACACCTGCTGGAGCGACCCAGCAGCTGGTGAGCCCCTTGAGTCCTTTCACGAGGTAAATAAATGGGAAACAAAAAGGGCTTTATGAAATGTGACATATCCAAAACAAATGACAGTCCGCTTCCTGTAGCCCCTTTCTGTCACCATCGCTCTCCTCCCTCACTCCCATTCATACGGGCTATTGTCGAGGCCCAGACAGGGACCATTGTGCTGCCAGCTTTTACTCCCTGGAAGACATGACACAAAAGAAACGGCGCACAAATGTGAAAATAAACTGAAGGACTAGAAATGCACCTTCTCAGGCCGTGCCAGTCCCTGCCTGCCCGAGGGAGAAAACCCTGAACGTTTTAGTGGTTCACACCTGAATTTACATTCAAGGGCGGATTGCACAGCAAACATGACGTTATGCGGACCGCTGCCTCAACAACGATAATGCAAGAAAAGTATGTTTTCGGCAAAGGGTGTTTGACGTAACAAAATGGGTTTAAAGAAGGGAAATAAAGTGACTTCCTGCCATAAAGTGCATATAAAACGCAGGTTCACAGAGGGGTGCCATGTAGCAAGGGGCCTGAGGCACTTTGCATGTATGTGCGTATTCAGCTGACAAGCAGAGACACAGCTGCAGTTCACACATGGCAGAATATGAGACGTACAAAAACAGAAACCAAAACTGGTTTCAAGACAGATCTGGCATGTAATCAATACTAAATACAACATTAATGACTTAAACTGTCAAACGTAGTTTCTATGGCGCAAAAATAATGATATGGAATAGAACCCAATGATTCCCACATAAAGGAGGGAACTGTAACAAGTAAAGTGCTAACACTAAAAATGGGAGATTATTGAAGGGTTTTCAATGTAATTTAAAAAAAGTAATAATAGTTCAAAAACTATCTTCAGGGGTTTGATGTAGAATTTAAAAGTTGGTGTAGAGTAGCTGGAAGGAGACATTTTTCCAAGGTTTAATTATTGTAAAGCTTTATCATAAGATAAGAACTGTGTTGGGAGAAGTACTCAGATCGTTGACTTGAGTAAAAGTACAAATATTATGGTCTTAAAAAGTACAAAGGTATTAGCATCAAAATAAACTTAAAGTTAAAAAAAAAGTACTCATTCTGCACAATTATTGCATCGTTTCAGAATAATATAAATGACAGAAGTATCAGCTAGATGTATGCAAACATGTTGTTATGCAGAACGGATCTTTTCACAGTATTATATTATTAATGCTATATATTATCCCGTTTTTATACATCCTTCTTGTATTGTAGTTTGTTAATGTGGACGAAATGTAGATGCTAAAAAGACTGTGTAGATTAACAGTACTGCATTAAACCATATCAGCATACCGTGTGTTTCATATACACAAAGTAACTGTGAGTGTTCAAGTAAATGTAGTGGATTAAAAGGTAGGAAATTCACCTCTGAAATGTAGTGGAGTAGAAGTGGAAGGTATAGAAATGGAAATAATCAAGTAAAGTACAAATATGTAAAAAAAAAAGGGTACAATACTTGAGCACATGAGGCCCACCGCTTGTTAAGAAGAATAAATGTGCAATGTGTCTGGGCTAATATAAAGGGCAGCTATTAAAAAGAGTAGAAAGGTTGACACCTTTTCTTAAAACTCTTATATAAATCTCTAGCAGCCAGTCTGTTTGAGTTTTAAATTATATTGATGTTTGGGTTAAGCCTGAGTGCATTAAACAAGGCTCAAATATGCATGTCTTTCCTAACAAGTAACTGATAATGACTCTTTCAATATTAACGTGTGTTTTCCTGTTCATTTCATTTTTCAAACCTTTATTTAACGAGATTGGTCCCATTGAGATCATAGATCTCTTTTTCAAGGGAGACCTGCAGCATATAGGTTCCACATGAAACATAAAATAATAAAGGACATCATACATTATAAGGACATCATACATTATAATGTTATTGTGTAAATATAACCTATCTACCAATTGGATCAAATATAAAAGTCAGCCGAATTAAGGTTGATACTGCAAGGAGACGTATTGTGTGAAAAGAAATGGAAGATGTTGTTTAATTGCTGATATATTTATGGTCCACGT
>NW_011369945.1:2917686-2924214 GCF_000735185.1 Notothenia coriiceps
CCAATCCATGACTAGCACAGAAGTCCAGTAACAAACCACCACTCCGGTTCAGATCAGGGGGGCCGTTCCTCCCAATCACTTGTTAAGGACTAATGTTTATAATAAATAAATGTGTATTCATTTTAAGATATTTTCATACAATCATACGTATTGGGATCATTTGTATTAATGTGGACCGGAGGGAGAGGGTGACGAGCATAAATTTCACTTTCCTTTTTTATTTCAATTACAACTTTGGTCATGAAGAATATGTTTCTCTGTTGTCCACGTTCATAAAGCATAAAGCAACAGCATCAGAGCACGGTGCAGAGTCTCTAGATGAGTCCCTCGTTCTTATTAAACGTCCATGTTGTAGTCCGTTGTATAGAACACTGTAGTTTCCATAGTTTCACCACAGCAGCAGACGCACACAATGACGTCCGCTGGCGCATCATAAACACGTCAGATAGTGAAAGTGCATTCGGATTCTCTAAAGTACCGCAGTCTCTTCTCCTAAGTCCTTTTGAATTCTCCTATCCACTATCCCTTAACCCTGTAACGTTTCACTCAGAGGTCAAGGAATAGGAGATAGGGTTAGAATTTAGGAGCTGATTTTTAAACTATCCGAACGCAACCGCAGATTATTTTCGGCTGTGTATTTTCAAATTCTAGCGCACTCGAGCTGGTTTCTCCAAAATGACATACCCCACCTTTAACATAACATTTTTTACTTCTTATTTATTGTTTTGCAACTATGAAACTTTGGTGCAAACTGATTACAATTATTTAATTTGAGGATAGTGCTAATTCAGGAATTCC
This sequence comes from Notothenia coriiceps, assembly GCF_000735185.1. Classification (NCBI taxonomy): domain Eukaryota; kingdom Metazoa; phylum Chordata; class Actinopteri; order Perciformes; family Nototheniidae; genus Notothenia; species Notothenia coriiceps. The sequence continues at coordinate 2,918,485 of NW_011369945.1, forward strand.
CCTGTAAAAGCAATATAATAAAACCGGATGAATAAGACATGGATGGGAAGGACATTTTGATTAAAGGTGTACATCTACTTTTCTGTGACTCTTGCTTTTAGAGTGTTGTTGGACTGTTTACTGCACAGTGGATTTATTGAACCTCCTCACTGAGCTTCGGTTGTAAAACGTTTGGAATTGCTGCAAAACATTTATTACACAGTTGGGTCTTTAGCAAAGGCCCAGCAATACAGTATGAAGAATACACCTCAATGCCACATCAATAGTGCTTTCATGCTACTATTAATGTGTGACACATTTTAATATGTGTTCCCACTTAATTTGATTGTATTCCATTGTATCTTATTGTATTCATGCATTGATTTCCATTGCAAATAGCCATTTATACCGTTGGCCAGTAAACATGGAGACATATTTTGAGAAACTGTTTATACATTTCTGTTGTTGCCTTTCAAATGGTTAGATGTTATGTATACATGTAAGGAACATTTGTAAACACAATGTTCGAATGTCGATTAGAAAACGAAAAGTGCAAAACACATACACAACAAAGTCTTTGTGTATCCTGCAAAATGAAATTCTGTTAGTATAATGCCTATTCACACATGCATTATGTCAAGCTGCTTTCATGTTTGCAATGTATTATTTTCCATTGTTATGTAAGAGATAATGCACACATGGATGTGTACAAACAAATGCTGGCACACACTCACGAAAAATTGCCTCTAGATTCACATTATGCTGTACCAGAGCCCTCCAAAAACACAAAGGCATTTCCACACGAACACACATTGCATTAGTCTACAAACGTTGACATACATCTGCCCTTGTGTGTCACTTGAAGCACTTAATCTCTTCAGGGCGTAAAAGCAGAAAGTCCTTGTAATTCGATAAGCCACAGCAGAGTGACAGTGTAGACATCACAACAAAGATCCCAACAGCAGCTGGTGTCTTTGATTTTTCTTGTTTGACCTTTTGAAATTCCTTTACAGGCAAATAATTGTTATTGAGTCCTTCTGTAACCTTAAAACGGACGGTTCGTGATTCCAATACAAACCAACATTCAAAATGTAACCGTCTATCACTCCCAGATTGAAATAATTAGCTTTCATTCATTCAGTTCAAACAAGTCTAGCAATCTAACTTTGTCAATGTACACACAGGGTTTGTCTTCTGTCTAATTTCTACATTTCCAAACCATCTGACTCCCCTTAGGGATCAAATCGGAGATACAGGGTCAACCCTAACATTAAATACAGAGTTAAATCCCAGGTCAAATGTATAAACATATTGTCTACAGTTAATTAGATGATATGTTAAATATATGTTTCCTTATATCTTAATATTAGACTTTGTTGAGGTTGCAAATGGAGCTGCTTTGGTGCAAGAAACATTTCAGACTTAATCTGATGACAAATGATTATCGAATCGTTTCATTTTGTCTCGTCACTTCTCGTCTGGTATTGTGTGTAGCCTACAATATTGTTTAGTTTTGTATTGTATGGTATCGTCTCGTTTCATCTCGTATTGTATTATATTGTATCGTGTCAAACTGATCATGTCATATCATTGATATTGTATAGTTTTGATACACCTTAACATGATTTGAAAAAAAGGGTTCTGAAAGAAGCTTTGAAAACCATGAAAAGAATAACAATCTCAATGCCTTTTCATTTCATTTCAAACCTTTATTTATACAGATGAATCCCATTGAGATCATTGATCTCTTTTTCAAGGGAGACCTGCTCAAGTAGTTCCACATGAAACATAAAAACATAAATAGAACAACAAAAGGACATCATACAGCATCATTTACATAATTATCCACATAAACAGGTACCAATAGCTTCCGATTGAGTAGCATCCAACCGAGCTTTAAAAACATTTAGTGGCACCAGATTGTTCAGTTTCCATTTAATTTGCAGACTATTCCAAGACAGTGGAGCTGCGCATCTAAAAGCCGTCTTCCCTAAGACAGTCCTAGCAGTTGGCACATTTAATAAAACCACAGCATTCGATCTCAGGCAGTAGCCACTTACAATTTTCCGTGAGATCAGGGAGCAGATATAAGATGGAAGTTTCCCTAACATGACTTTGTATATAAAAATGTACCAGTGACTGAGCCTCCGTACAGTTAGTGAAAGCAAACCAGCCCTTGCATACAGGGTACAGTGATGTGTTAATGCTTTACAGTTTGTCACAAATCTCAGTGCACTGTGATACGCAGCATCTAACTTGACCAGGCAATTGGCAGGTGCATTCATATACATCAAATCACCATAGTCCAGCACAGGTAAAAAGGTCACAGTGACTAGCCTTTTCCTGGCCTCAAGCGAGAAACAGGACTTGTTCCTGTAGAAGAAACCTAGCCTAACCCTCAGCTTTTTAAGCAGGTTATTGACATGAAGTTTAAAAGTGAGACAATCATCAAGCCAGATACCAAGGTATTTGTAACAGGTAACCACTTCAAGTTTTATTCCTTGCGTAGTTACAATATCTAAAACAGGCTCTGGTGTCTTTTTAGCTTTAGAAAAGAGCATTACCTTGGTTTTCTCAACATTTAAAAGAAGCTTTAGTTCAGAGAGCTGAGTCTGAATAATGTTAAAAACAGCCTGTAATTTAACACCAGCCTCCTGAATGGAGGGACCTGCACAGTACATCACGGTATCATCCGCATACAAATGTAAAGTAGCTTCATCCACATTTTCACCTAAACTGTTGATGTATATGGAGAATAAAAGTGGACCTAAAACAGAACCTTGGGGAACACCATTTGCAATGTTCAACCACTCAGAAGACAGCCCATCAAAATGAACACATTGGGACCTTTCAGAGAGGTAGTTTACAAACCACCCTACTGCATGGCTGGACATGCCTATACTGGCTAGCCTCTGCTTTAAGATGCGATGATCGACGGTGTCAAACGCTTTGGACAGGTCAATAAATAGAGCTGCACAACTCAGCTTATTATCTAAAATACTCGCCACATCATTCACCACTTTCATTGTGGCAGTGATGGTGCTGTGTTGCTTTCTGAAGCCTGACTGATGTTTAGACAGGATATCATTTGTACATAAAAACACCTTTACCTGTTCACTCACTAGGCGTTCAAGAACCTTAGCCAGAACTGACAACTTAGAGATTGGCCTATAGTTATTTAATAAGGTGGCCTCCCCTCCTTTTAGCAAAGGCAGGACATACGCTGACTTCCACAATTTTGGAATTGTGTTTGTGCTGAGGGAGAGGTTAAAAAGAGTAGTGAGAGGTGGAGCAATAAAATCTGCAGCTATCTTTAAAAAGAAAGGTTCTAAGTTGTCCGGGCCAGCCGGTTTCTTAGGATCTAACTTGGTTAAAGCTTCACGAACAACATCAACAGTAAAAGGAGTAAAACTAAAAGGGTTTTCCAACACACGTTTTTCAGAGTCACAGACTGTAGTGTTCACAGAAGCAGAGTTAGTGACAGAATCAAATAGAGAACCACAGGACACAAAATGCTCATTAAAGCAATTTAGCATAGTAGCCCTGTCCGATATAGAGCCAGATGCTGTGGTAATGCACGGAGGTAGCTCATTACGGATATCACCGGTGGATAACGATTTAATGGCTTTCCAAAATGTTCCAGGATTATTCAGATTCTTTGTGGTTACTGACAGATAGTACTTTGACTTAGCACTTTTGATTTGTGAAGTGAAGCTATTCCTTAGCTGCCTAAAACGCAGCCATTCTACCTCTGAGCCTGATTTCCTAGCCTTTGCCCAGGCCTTGTTTCTCTCATGAAGGAGACTGGACAGTTCAGCAGAAAACCAAGGATTGTCTCGTCCCTTTACTCTAAATGTACGCAGGGGTGCATGTCTATCAATGATCTCCATAAAACAATAAGAACATGCAGTTTCTACATCAGCACACAGATTGATTTTTCCCCAAATCAAACCCAAACAGATCATGAACAAAACCCTGCTCCACAAAATGTTTTATGTCTCTCTTAATGATAATGTGAGGTTTAACCTTTAGGACCTTAGTGTCCCTGATTGTGGCTACAACACAGTGATCACTCAGATCATTCACTAATACTCCCACAGATGAGTATTTATGGGGAACATTAGTTAGAATAAGATCAATTAGGGAGGATTTATTAGGGGACTTAATGTTAGGGCGAGTAGGACTGTCAACAATCTGAGTAACATTCAAAGAGATACAAAGGTTTTTAAAATCCTCTGACACTGCAGTTAACCAGTCCCAGTTCAAATCTCCAAGTAGCACTATTTCCTTGTAGTCTAGTTGCGATAAAAGATTTGCTAGTGAAGACAAGGAGTCTTTGACAGCTGAGGGGGGTCTGTAACAACTCACTACCATGACCTGTTGACCCTTTGCCACTTCTATATTTATGGCTAAAAATTCAAATTGCTTACTGATAGATTTGGAAACTAATGTGGTTACACTGAACTTATTCTTAACATAAATGGCAACGCCACCACCTTTATTAGGCCGGTCGGAACGATACACATTATAACCATTTAAGGCGATGTCAGAGGCCAACATAGATTCATCTAGCCATGTTTCTGATTAAACAATGAGGTCAGCGTCAGTCGAGCTCGCCCAAATGCGGACAAAGTCTAGTTTACCTAACAGACGGCGCACATTCAAGTGGATGAAACCCAACCCAGACCTAGCTTTAAAATCAGCAGGAGTAGCGATCTGACTACTACTACTGGGCGGACCAGGGTTAGGTTGGACATTTCCTGACAGCAATAACAACAAAAAAAACAGGCAACTTTTCCTTTTAAGCGACACACATACCAGGCCATCTACTCTAGAATCACCAGCAAAGTCTGTGAAAGTGTGATTAGAGCTTAAGAAGCAGTCCTGAAGAACTGTCATAGCAGGCAAACAAAAAAGACAAACATATTTTGTCGAGCAGATTGTCCGCGACAAGGCAACCGGCAATTGTTTGTGCAGCACATCTGAACCTCCGCAGGGGATGCCCACCGCGGGTAGCAGAACAGACCTGAATCCAGTAGACCTCTCAGGATTACTAGAGATCTTCCCACAGTCCAAAACAGCAAACAGGCACAGCAGAAACACGACATGTGCCATTCTCCGATTCTTCCCCCGGGCAGAACCCTCCTCCTCAGCCACACCCGCAGCCAGGAAAGGTGGAAAAAGCAACCCAGCTGTGGTACAGATCGCTCCTCCGAACAGCAGCACACGCCCGACGGGAGCAGGCACCCAGCCGAAAATGGTGAGCCACCGTCTCTCCGCGACGGTCCTCGGGCAAAATACTTCTTCCGCACGCCGCATCCACAGTGTGGAGCAGGCCTCCGCAGACCACAGACACCAGACAGGTGGAAGCAGGCAGCAGCCGATGGAGGCCGCTCCGTCTCCTCGCGACGTCTCCGTCGGGGGAAACCACCCAAGCACAGCAGCACTCAACAGGTGGGAGTGGCGGCCTCCGGACAACAGGAACGGCAACAGCGCACGGTCTCAACACGAGTGGACGAGCAATGCCCGGTGAGTGTGACGAGCGCAGGTGAGTGTGACGAGCAACATTTTCATATCCTAGAGAGGATCTAGTTATATTTGAATACTTCACAGGTATTTACCTCTGGGGATTTTAAAGAACAAATTTAAGAAACTCCAATTGACTTGATAAATAAGTAAGATAAAAGTTGTAATTACCCATTATCAATTCAATTGGTAAATTAAAATACAGTAAGCCGCCTATTAAAGTAA
>NW_011369945.1:2924252-2960737 GCF_000735185.1 Notothenia coriiceps
ATCATTCGCAAATACTCCCACAGATGAGTATTTATAGGGAACATTAGTTAAAATGAGATCAGTTAGGGAGGACTTATTTGGGGACTTAATGTTAGGGCGAGTCGGACTGTCAACAATCTGAGTAACATTTAAAGAGATACAAAGGTCTTTAAAATCCTCTGACACTGTAGTTAACCAGTCCCAGTTAAAATCTCCAAGTAGCACTATTTCCTTGTAGTCTAGTTGCGATAAAAGATTTGCTAGCGAAGACAAGGAGTCCTTGCCAGCTGAGGGGGGTCTGTAACAGCCCACCACCATGACCTGTTGCCCCTTTGCCACTTCTATATTTAAGGCTAAAAATTCGAATTGCTTACTGATAGATTTGGAAACTAATGTGGTTACACTGAACTTATTCTTAACATAAATAGCAACGCCACCACCTTTATTAGGCCGGTCGGAACGATACACATTATAACCACTTAAGGAAATGTCAGAGGCCGAATAGATTTATTTAGTCATGTTTCTGATAAAACAATGACGTCAGCGTCAGTCGAGCTAGCCCAGATGCGGACAAAATCTAGTTTACCTAACAGACTGCGCACATTCAAGTGGATGAAACCCAACCCAGACCTAGCTTTAAAATCAGCAGGAGTAGCGATCTGACTACTACTACTGGGCGGACCAGGGTTAGGTTGTACATTTCCTGACAGTAATAACAACAAAAAAAACAGGCATCTTTTCCTCTTAAGCGACACACATACATTGTCATCTACTTTAGAAACACTGTTAAATAAAGAGGGAAAGTATTCAAGCAGAGTTGGATTTAAGTCCCTTTTTACAAATACAAAACAAACAGACATTTGAAAAGGTCCCTGTATTATTGGGCTGTGCACAGTGGCCCACAGAGCTTCTGCAGTGACGAGGGCGATGCTAGGGAATGCTTCCCCCTGACCCAGAAAACTACAGGAGGTGACATAAAAGGGGGGTTATGGGAGAGAAAGAGGGGACAGCATTTTGCTACCCCACCACAGCAATGAACTTGCCATGTGCCATGTGAAGTAAATGGTCCGATGGGAGGGGAGGAGAGGAGAGGGGGGGGGGACACGTGAGGCTGGGGGAGACCAGCAAAAGAGAAAGAATGAAATGCACGTGTTTTCCGGCTGAAATGAAGCATGAAGAACAAAGACACACACACACTTTCATAATGGAGGAGCATCCCGCACGTACAGAACACCTTCACTTTCTAAAAGATGCTGATGAGGCTCCCATGGTCTCAGATTCACTTGAAACCAATCAGATCTCTCAGATTCACTTGAAACCAATCAGATCTCTCAGACAAAGCTACATTTGTGCATTTTTCCCCCTACAGACTGAAGTCTCATGTAACCAAGCAGCCGAGGTCCAGACACCACTAAGGAGGGGTCTTCTTCCACGTTCAGCCTCCTTGCTGGCTCCGCACCCCAAAGTCACTTATGGAACAGAGAGTGTGTTTGTCCATTCACTCCAGACACACTAACCTCAGCTACCATACTGTACACACTATATCTGTCACACTGAAGAGAGGATGACAGGAAGCTGGCATCTGATCATGGGGACAACTGAAAACATGTTGCGTGCTGCAGGATATGTAAATGCAGGGGAAGAAAGACACAATACTCGTGAAAAACACAAACAAAAAGGTGTTCCTTAAGCAAATTGAGGGACTAAGGTATGCAGTGAAGATTGTAAAACCCTCAGACAAATGTGGGATAGTGGATACATTGATCCGACATATGAGTTTGATTTGAAGAAGTATGTTAGAAAACAATCCAGGCCTGACATTCTTCCAAACTATAGTCATCGCTTAGCTTGGATCAGGGACAAAATACCAAAGCATTATGCAGGCACATAAAGTGACAGTTAGCCCCGCAACAAGTGGACAACAAGTGTGTTACAGATTTTTAAAGAAGCACACTGCACTATGAAGTAATGCAATAATACAAATATTGGAGTAAGGAAAAAGCACCATATCGTGAAAAGTTAAAACTTCCATTTGAGACCAAAAGTCTCATAGAGGATGCATCATCGTTAAGAATAACTTCATCCCATGTGATTTTATTGCATCACCACCATTATGAAATGTCGCTGTATTTTTCCACTGGATTATTAAAAGGCACATTTCTATAAACGCCATGCAACAGGTTGATTTTCTGCACAGAGCTGCGGACTGCAGACTCTCAGCTCGGCAGTCTGGGCTCTCAGCGGGCTGCAGACAAACTTTTCTTATTTTTAGATCGGAATATGAGACTTCTCAGTTTAGCTATGTATCTGTATCGAGCTGAAAACTACTGCAAAACAACCTAATAAACAACGAAAGACCAAATGAAACGTACCTCGGTAACTCTGAATGCAGGCCTCCAATTGTTCCTTTGATTGTTTGCTACCACTTCAACTTCTGATACATCGAAAAGTGCTCACATGGCAAGTTGGAGACAACATGTCGCTGTTTTCGGTCAGAGCCTTCAAAATAAAACCTCGATTGATGGAAGCAGTGTGCGGATGCTCGTTAAATTCGATCAATTAGGCTTAAAACGTACATCCAGGCATATCATTAGACTATTGGTACTGTTTTATTCAATAACTAGCCCATCTCAGAGGTAATATGTCTTCATTATTGGCAAAATGGAAGGAAATGTGATTAATGTGTAATGATAATACTTTTTTTACATTAAATAAAAGGGGGATTAAGCCGCAAATAGAAAAATGTCTTTCTATTGTTTTTCACTTTTAGCATTGATTTTTTTAATTATTTGCCAATTACTTTCAAGATAGATAACCCATTTTGGCTGTAAATCAACCAATTATACCTGTAAATGAAGTACCCTTAAACTACATTATGAATTAAATAACCTTGTCACCCTCATTGGCATTGCAAACCCAAACCCTATTCTATCTAATCTAAATATGTCAGTATTGTCACGTTGCAATTTTATTCAATTAAGTATGCTTTATTCTGAAATTAAACCACTCAACTTCCTGTATTGATTTTCCTACCGTTATGTGGCTTGACGCTTTTAATGCAAGAAGGGGCCAAGTCTGACGTCACTTTTTTAATTATATTCAGGCATTTGGGGAGAGATCTTAAATAGTGACAGATGTACTGGGCAATCCCAAAGAAAGTGAAACTCATAGTGCTGTGAATTATGTCCCGTAATGTTCCACAACAGATTTAAGAATAAAAGAAAAGACACTGAGCTACAGACTATATCTTTATTGACATACATTCAACAGTAGTGACAACACTGATGTCCTATGTTTATAAATCTATAAGGAGTGTACATCACAAACAGTCTTAGCTCAACACAGTAGGCAGTGTGGTTCATTTATCAAACAATATCTGCAGAAACTGATACTGTGGAAAATGTGTTTTTTTTGTCGGAAAATATAATCAATTATTGATAGCAGTAAGACTGAGGGCAGTGAGTGAGGAATAGACTTGAAAGTGATGGAATATTGTGAGACGGATCAGAAATCATCCCAGTTTGTGCACAGCTCAGATCCCTCAGTGTAATGACTGCACGATGCACTGATGTCCACAGGATCCTTCATCTGAAAGACAGTTCAACAATAAATAAAGAGCTATATTTAATAGGGTTCAAATAGCAGAAACAAAGCCGAACCAAACACGTCTTACTTTGGGAATAGCTGGAGGGCTTAGCGTGCCTTTACAGAGTCCGTCCCAGTTGAATCCTTCAAACCATCTGATTGAAAAAGGAGAATCACATGCTTTTAATCCATGTTTTCAAGTGCAGTCATCTGTGTCCTTCAGGGCAATAAAGCGGCCGTCTTACTTGTGCTTCTGAATGTCCTTGGCCCCGTTTCTCTGGCTGCCCAGTCTCTCCGAGGGATTGCTCCTTGGTGATGGAAACAAAACAAGAACACACATAAATAAACTATGATTTAATAATCAGATTCACTGCTTCAAGGGGTGTTGTTGCGCATCACATCTGCATGAATTCTTATTTTCTCCTCTCGGGTTGTGTTTGGGCTTTAAGAAGTGAATATAATGTATAACATAGTTTAAGGGTGTCTAAAAGTGGTGTTGGTGTTTGTCTGAAAAAGCACCATGAAATAGCTTTCACATTGAAACTCATGGTGTCTAGTGGGTCATTTTCACACCACCTGCACAGTTTCTTGATGAGACTTGAGGCACTTTTGCTGATGGTTTTAGGGAAGTCGATCTGATCGATGCCTCGAATGGTTGCAGTGAGAATATTTAGCGGGTCAGTTTCGCTGAACGGGAGCCTGGAGAGAAAAACATGAGCCTGTCTCTGTCACTTTGTGAAGATTGAACTTGAGATTGCGAAAAAAGTAGGGCTGCATTAAACTGTCAAACCTACCAACCACTCAGAAGTTCAAACACTAAAACGCCAAGAGACCAGAAGTCTGCAGAAGTATTATGGCCTTTGTTCAAGATGATTTCAGGTGCCATGTAGCCCGGCGTGCCGCAGAACGTCCAGGTTTTCTTACCCACCTCTACCTTCTTCAGACATCTGGATCCAATCTAGAAAACATGGATATAAGTTGTTAAAACCTACAAAAACTAAAATGTCATATTCACAACCTGAACTTAAGTTTGTAACCAATTGTAGTACCAGTTTGGCGTAACCATGCTCATCCAGAACAACATTTTCTGGCTTGATGTCTCTATAAACGACACCTCGACAGTGAAGAAAGGTCAAGGCTTCAACAACACAAGCCGTGTAAAACCTGGCGCTGCAATCGTCCAAACATCCTCTGAAACAGAATGTGCACAAAATCAATGTGTGATTTAGTCAGATGTAATACATCAAACTGCATAGTGATGAAAGCATTATGGTATCTATAAATATGTATCAGTATGTTGACATCTTCTTTAATACAGAAATCCTTACTTATCTTTAAGTGGGTTGCATAAATCCCCACCAAGACAAGCTTCTGTCAGGATGTACAGGCACTCTGTGTCTCTGAAGGTTTTATGAAGCCTTGATCAACACACATATAGAAACATTTTAAAGATCATTTACATGTAAACCCCAACAATCCCTATAGATACCTGCTGAAGGACACACACCTGGCTATGAATGGACAATGAGCCTCCAATAGGATGCGCCCTTCTCTCAGAATGTGCTCTCGTTGGCCATTGTTGAGGATCAGCTTCTTTTTAAGGACCCTCATGGCATAAAGACACTTGGTGTTGCTCTTTATTTGCACCTGACAGGGATGGAGATCAATAGATTACATTATAGAAACATGGGATCAGGAGGAGGCAGCTGCATAGGGGCATCTGTGTCACTTTGTGAGATCTATCCTTACCAGGTCTACGTGACCAAACTCCCCAACGGCTAGGGGACAGACAATCTGGAAATCACTTAAAGTGGAAGATGAGACGAGATCAGGGCCCTTGTCTGACCTGTTCACAAGCAGAACACGGGTAAGCTTATACTTTGTGTTTTCTAAGTGCAGCTTACATGTTTTTGTTGTGTAAAATAGTGTTTTTAAGCTCCTTACTCTATTTTGGATTGATGGCTTTGCTTCACCTCATGACTGCAGTCAAATACCAACCCACCGAGGCTGTCTTTGAAGGTCCTGAAACACATGAATATACTTCAAATATATGGATAAGCATATCAAAGTATGACTAAGTATCGATTGGCAAACGATTTAGTTACTAGTTGACAGAAAATATTCACTTACTCCCTGTCTATGACCAAGCACGTAACTTCACCTGCAGCAACCACATCCACAGTGCGAACATCCTCTCTGAGAAGAAGACATTTTGTCATTACTGCACAAAAAATAACTTTGTCTTTGTCGCACAAATACCCATGGGCGGTTCTAGGGGGGGGGGGGNNGGGGGGCAACAGGGGCTCCTTTAACACGGAGCTTGAACCCCCCTAAACATCTATGATAAAACCATTTGTGAAAGTGTTTCAGCAAAGACTGTGCTGTAACCTTGGCCAAAGTTAACAAGGATGTTTTGTTATTCAATAATGTGATTTCATTTAAACTAATTCTGTTTCTCAAACATATATCAAGGAGTTAAATTAAAATAAAATAAAAACAAAGTTTGGCAACAGAAATACTTTTTTTTCTTCGAAGACTGTGACTTCGGCCAAGTCACTTCAAATAAGTCACTAAACTAAAACACAATTTGTGTTACTTAAACATTCACCAATAATGGTAATGTATGTTTTTTCAGTGCACTATGACTCTATACTAAACGAAAACAGTTTGAATATTGAACACTGTCTTTGTCTCCTTTTACTTGTATATAGACTCTTATTGCACTATTTCACTTTTTTTTACTATTTTTTTTTGTATTTACTATTTACTTGCACTATTTTGTTTCTATTTTTCAGTTGTATTGTGTTGCACTGTTGGAGGAGCCTGTGACCTAAGGTGTTCATCATCATAACTACACTGTAACTATGTTCGTATGACCAATAAAAGCCTTGAACCTTGAACTTTGTCCCCAAATAAATGCGCCCCTCTCATTGAATAATTGGTCTAAAACAGCCACTGCAAATACCATCTTACACCTTATGCACATTTTCCTGAAAGTGCATTTCTTCCTCCTTACCCCCACAGAGCTTTCTCTCCAAACCACTCTCTCTCAGACAGTTTAGAAAGGACAATCTGCTCTTCATGGCCGGCCTTCTTCTCCGTCACATTTACCTGGAAAGCACAAAATAGGGAGGTAATGAAATAGAAGTCTTGCTTGGGTGCAATGAAAAGCACCAAAGTCAATTATCACAGTGTAATGCAATTTCTAAAGCAGCTCTGACATTTTGTCCTCCACAATCTAAACCGTTTTCTCTAAAAGCTTGGTCTTATCCGTGCAGCAGGCAGAGAGCATCAAACTATACCTGGCCTTTGGTAAGGATATAAAAGGTGTCTCCTGTGGCCCCTTGTCGAATGATGTAATCCCCTTCATTGTAGTGTGTCTAGGGATCATAAATCACAGAGGAGCAAAGTGTAGAAAATAATCTAAAAACAGCACGAAAAGACAGAGAATCTACTTTGTTACAGATGTAAAGATGAAGCCCCATAACAAAGGAGGGCCTGTTCTGATTCTGCCCCAGCACTGGCTTGTTACTGTAACTGATACAAAACAAATAAGGCTGAAGCAAAGGAGTCTGTAAACAATCATGTTTACACACGTTGCATCTGTGTGTACACATAATATATCATCTGATTTCTATTTGAGGAATGAGTGATTGCTTTAGGTTTTAATCTGTACCTCCTCCATCAAATCAGACATTTTCATGATGACGTCCTCCGGCAAAGACTGCAGGAAGGGAATGCTGCAGAAACACGAGCACAATGACAGGTTTGAAAGGAGTTTTTCTACAGAGAGACATGTCATAAAAATGTTAATATTTCAGTCAGCGTCAAAGGCCTGAATACAGCCTTGTGGCGACAGACAACCCATTGATCCTGGTAATACAGACGCTGGAATACAAAGCAGCTTTCCAGGCCGGCTCCCTGTCAAATGAAGTGTATCGGTTCAATGTTTACCTGCTAAGCAGCTCCATCGAATGAGAAAGGCTGTTGAGACCGCTCTGCATAAGTATAGTCTGGTAGCTTTTGCGATCGATAACCCACAGCTTACAGTCCGTCTGCGCTGTAGGTCAGAAGACAGAAAAAGTGATGCAGGTTGTCAAGGAAAATCAAATAGTATTGAAACAGCTCTGTAAAACACGAGTAAGTGGATTGAATGCAGGATCAGCTACATCCTTAAGAGCAGGCTCAGTGCTCAGTTTCTTACAGACACTTTTCAAATAAATCTAATCTAATTTCCTCATTTTGTATGACTCTTTCTTTTTAATAGATATTAAAAGAGGGGCTTGTGAATTAATGATGACCCTTATTGATGAATTCACTGAAGCTTCCTGCAAACAGAAGTAGACGTCCTTAGACGGCCTAATGAGATCTGATACTGTGGTGCAGAACGGATGTCTCAATTCCCTCCATATGGAAATACTAAATCAGTTTAATATACTGCACTATGTGACATGCAATTCAAATAGTATGATAAATAATAACAAATATTGCATTTCATGAGCTAATATATATACTGCTTTGCCCGGAATTGTATAATAATGTAAGTTATACAGAAAAACGTACAGCCATGTGCATTTTTAATCATTCTCTTAAATACATTAGCCATCAGGTATAATTAAGTCATGGCTAAGCATTTACTATTGTTTTTTAACACTGACAGAAGGACTTATCATTCATATTTACTTTCGAGTAAACTAAGGATTTTAAGGGCTTTTGCAATCCATTGTGTGTTTCTATTTGTACGAGTTGTTTCCAGAACTCCACTGACTGCGATGCAGATGCTGAGGGTGTTTTTATATACCGAAGCAACAGAGACAAACTAAAGTAAGATAAACATTGCTCTCAAAGGAAGATTTTCTGACGTTTTCTGCAGCAAATCATTTTTACACCTTGAACTTTCCAGCCTGTAAGAAAAAAAAGCCCCGTATTCTCCTGCACCTTTATCACTCACAATGAATGAGACCACGAGAAAAAGCCTTATTGATGGTTTCAGGTGGCAACAATGGAGAGGAAAAAGTAATTTCAGGAGAGGATGGAGATAAATACAGTGAACAGATCTGAGGGCCGGCCTGAAAGAAATGTACATGGAACAAAGGACAACACACCGCCGGCATGAGAAAAAAGTATATAACAGTTAATAGGAATTGGTTGAGAAAGCAGGAGAAAAGGGGAATGAGGTGCTTAGGGACCAAACAAGGCAAATTAATGGAATTTTTCAATTTAAACCGTTCCTGACCATCTTCACAGACTATTTATTTGAAAAGTTTTCCCTCAAGACTCCGTGATCAGACGCTAGAAGGAAATGACAACACACTTTCTAAAGAATATCACACATTCTCACATCAGAAATGTATATATAGGCTGTGATCCAACCACGAGCAAAGTGAATCGAATGTGCTATTTGGCAATGTTTGTGAAAATGTTTGTGAAAATTCAGTTAAGGCATTTGGGACGTAGCAGTCAGACAGCTCTGTGGCATGCAGTAAAGCAGAAAAGGTTTTAAACTCCTCACGTCTCTGAGAAAACTGCTTGAAGCTTTGGTGTTGTCTAAGATATCAAAGAGTCTTTGATTCTAGATTCAAAGGGCGTCTGTAAGAGACCACTGACTGAGATACGCCTGCCTGTGACATTCTCAAAAACAAGAATTATTCATATCCTCACCAAGTCAAATCTAATTAAAGTAAAAGTCCACCAGTGGTACGGTGCAACACAACTCCAGCGATGTCTGCATGCAAATATAAAACCAAGAACACAGTTATACCTGAGACAGAGTAGGTGTGTGTGCAGTTGTAGAGAAGACTCAGCTCTCCAAACATGTCTTCTGGCTCAATCGTGAGAAGCTTCAATCCGTCTTTTGTCACATCCAGGCGCCCTTCTGTTCAGAAACACACAGAAAGATGCAACACATGGAGCTGTTGTTGTGCATGTGTTTTTCTGTCAGGAAATGTATCGAGACTGTTGAAAACCCTCAGCTGTCTGAACAAACTACTGATTTGCAATCATCCCTGAGCGAATCAAGGCCACTACCTCTCTTTTTTAGGATGACAAGCTAATAATAGCAAGCAGCCACTCTCCATTAGCTGATACATTACAAATGCAGGCAGATTTCTGAGGACAATCAGGCGCTGATGAACTCTGAGCAGAACCTCTTTTCTCCTGTCTATTACCTCAAGTTGACATTTCAACACAAAGCACTTCAATTTGGGTCCCTTGTTATCCCAAGTGGCTCCCCTTGTCTTGCTCAAACGTGCAATTCTCCCATCGCTGTCCTTGAGTGCAGTGTCATATTACCGTATAAAAAAATTGTGAGGCAGCAGTAAGAAGAACAATTATATACAAAGATAAAATGAAACCAATCATCTCATATGGCTGTTCTTAAGCACCTGTCATCTCAAGGAAATGTTAATAAATATTCTCAAGGACGATTAATGCTAGCAATTGTAAGAAGGACATGACTTACCTTCTAAAACATAAGCCTGTGCCCCCCAGGCCCCCTCCTGAACAACGTAGCAGCCCTGATTGATGGTGGAGGGACACATACAGGCTGTGATGGCTCTGACTTCTCCTTCGTCAAGGTTTTTCAACAAGGCGTTCTTTGAAAACGCTGCCTGAATCAGCCTCTGAGACCTGAGTGCACATAACAGTGATGTAACATAGTCACTTAACGCCTTGAATGCAGTATTGTTTGAAAATAACAAATATATTCATTGATTCTGAGTCATGCACAGAGCAGTAGGTGAGCCTTGAACTTTCCAGAGAAGTGTGTGCTCTTACTCTTTGCTTTTATCACAGATTCTTTGTGAAACCATGGCGAGAGTCACTGGGTCCAGACTGAAGGGTTCAGAAATGACTGTTTTCCTATTGGCTCTCTGCGAGTCCTCACCATGAACTGAGCAAGCTATAGTAGAGGGGAAAAAAACAGAAAGTCAGGTTTTAGGCTTGTGGTACCTGTTGATGCTTGCAAACATTGAATAAAAAATGTACCTGCACTGGCTGCAGAGGACCCTGGGAGGGAGACGGATGCTCGGTACCGATCCAGTTCTTCCTGCAGTCTCCGGATGAGTTCATCCTTTGTATCCAACTCCAACTCTAACTCATCTATGAGTGTGTCCCTCTGGCGAAGCTCCTCAATCTTTAGTTGCAGGGCAAACTGGAGGTCCCGAAGTGTACCCATTACCTGCAAAGTTGAATACATATATAGATATATAGGGTCATACAACCCATGATGTTCAATTTCTGAAACATTTTGAGTTCGATTTTTTGCAGCTACAATGTCATTTAACTCAAAGTTAGTAATGGATTAATTGGAATATAACACATTGGAGACGTTGTATTATGCTTCCAATACACATCTACAAAAGATGGACATAAATATGATAGATAGATAGGTAGGTAGGTAGGTAGTTAGTTAGGTAAATAGGTAGGTAGGTAGATATATTTTCAGCAATGCTTTACAACAGGTTGAATAGAACAAAACATACTCAAGAATATTCCAATGACACAGTTTCCTCTGCAATGAAAATAAGACTATAAATCTGTCTTTGCTTATGGGCTTGCAGGACTTTGTGCAGCACTTAAACTAATTTCCAGGGTCAACGGCTACATGCACAAATTGATTCATAGACAGGCTACAATATGTTTATGCAATCCCTGTATTTGTCATATGTTTATCTTTTTCACCATTACAAAAAATACTGTATGAATTCAAGGACAAGAGTATACAAACGCTTGACAAAGAAAAGTAGCTTTGGTAGCTGAACGAGATTCAAGGGAACCGTTCAGATTGAGACAAGGTCATTGTAGACTCTGTATTAAGTCACACACACTTTGTGTCTAAGCAGGAATCATACATGTTGTTTTTTATGTTAAAAGCGCAAGCTGGTAACATTTGACAACAGCGTTTTCGTTTCTCAAATATTGATTGTAAACAAACATGCATGTTCTGGATAAAATATAAATCAAAATTATCACCGCGCACACACACAAAGCTCACTTACCAGATGCAGCCTTTCCGGGGCTGAGGGAGTCTTCCTCACTTGTCCTGAATGTGTGTGTCTGCAGCCGTCAGTCCATGCGACAGGTGCCGATCTGTCTGCAGCAGCAAAGCTGAGAGATGCTCCTCTGCACTGGTCTGTAGGCTGGGCTCAGACAGCAGGAATCACATGACCAAGACAGTGGAGATCATCCGGGAGGCTGGAATAAGAAATGCATGGACTGAAACCCAATTGGGTCAGAGGGTCTTTGGGGTATTTCCAAAACTCCGGGGATTGGTGGGTCTCCGGAAAACTGTGCGGTGAGCATGAAGCATTTCATTCCCCAGATACTTGGCTGAAGTGAAATAGTTGAATTGAAGTCTGTGTGCACTGATTAGTGGTTGTTTTATCTCCATCTTCACCTGCAAAGTGGCATACATATCCTGACAGAGGCAGTATATAATAATAATGCATAAATGGTGGCAGAACAATTGTTGTGTCTCAGTTGGACTGATGCAAACCTCTTAAAAATAGTTATGATGATTACCAATAGTAACCTGGAATAAGGTATAGGTATAGGTGAGGTTTATTGCCTAGTGTTTTCATTGCATGTCCATTTGCATGTCTTTTTGGAGCATTCAATAAACAAAGGGGAAAAAACAACAAAATATATAGAATACAAGTATTAAAATAAAATTATAAGGACATACTATAAAAAAGCGTCATAACAAATATGTTCGCTTTGTCCGTTAGGTGTGCAAGATAGGTGTTGAAAAGTTTGTAAAAAAAAGTTCATAGTAAAGATATATAATTGATGTGCAGTGTGAAACAGCACAAAACCACGCGTCGCGCACCAACGCATAATGATAATTTGGAGTCAAATAAAGACACCAGCCCAATAGCTACAAGAACCAAGCAAAGATATTTTATATTCAAAACGTTTAGTAATTAGTAATTAAAAAATGAATTCATTATATTGACAATTAACAAGTAGGTTCATAACTAAGATAGATATTCAGAATACATGATTTGATCTGTGTTTTAAGAACATTTCCCTCGTCTTCCCTATTCATATTTAATTATAGTCTAATTATCTTGAGAAGAAAAGATAATCATAAATCATAATGTTTTTTGGGTGACTAATCCTGAGCCGTCATACCTCCTCCCGTCAGGAGGTGGCGGTGGTTTCTCCAGAGAGCAGCGTCAGAAGAAGATGGGCCGTTAACAAGAGAGGAAACCGTTTGGCTATCTTGAGTTGGCAAAGTAACCTGACTTTAACATATTGAATTGCCTACATTTTAAACGTGCTGTTGTGTTTGGTTCAGGGTAACATCGAAAATGATCCTTACCGTGAAACCGCTTCAGGGAAAAGAATGCAGTGTTCAGGTGAGTGAAGAACCGTTGAGCTAGCTCTGTGCTAACTGTTAACTACCTACTGATAGCTTCATTAGCAACATTAGCTAGCCTTTATATGCATGCTAACGTTAGCCGACAAAAAGGTGGTCCCTTCTGAGTGAAGCAACCATCCACATGATGTTTTTCTTAAGATATAACATAAGGCTATCCATTTCTAATGAGTGTTTTTTTTTTTTTTAAACTGTCGCACTTTCCATCCTTGCTCAGTTATGAATCCACGTAGATGTTACTCTAGCTAGCTAGCTTTTTAGCAATATCTTTAGAAAAGACATGACAACGAAAACTGTAACTACACCAGTTTCTCTTCTCTCTTTTTTAGCTTTTTATTTGTATTTTCAAGGTTATAAACACATTGGTTGAGTGTGATCTCTATAAGTCCGTATTTGGTTTGTCTGGAGTAGGTAAGGGAAGTCACTACTAAGCAAATACTTATAGCATTATCGTAAGACAATGGTTATAATTAGCGCATTAGTATGAGTTGAGATGATAAGATTTACTTTTATTGATTCCAGTTTGGGAAATAAATTGGCACAGCAGCATGTAGACAAGTATCGAACATGAATTGAAAATGTAATAAATAGTAAATAAACTTAAACAGAAAATATATATGTATAAACACACAGAACAGTACATTATGTACTTATCAACAGTGAAAGATGTATAGTGTGTCTGTATTGAATATTAATATTCAGATTAACAAATAGAATTGAAGTCGGTGTACTACTGTATGATATGCCAGCCCACCATTTACAAACATTAATGAATAATTAACATTATAAGTTAACAACGTATACTGTTTGCATAATAAGTTAACTACAGTTTGGATTAGATTTAAATGCACAAGGTGCAGTTTTGAAACAATATATACGTAAAGGGTTATTGAAAGGGATATCTGGTTAAGCAAGTTAGTTAGATCAGCATTAACTAACTTGCATTATACTAGCGTTTAGTTACTTGTCTTACTCTCCAAAGTATGTGAGGTTATTTTTCCTGGCCCCAGTTTGTGCCTCTCGTGTTTTGAATTGATAAAGTTACTGTATTCAAACTGGGGCTATACTATCCCTTATGCAGTATATTATATAAACACCCAAACCTGCTCATTAAATTTGATCATAGGGTCCGCTGTGGTTTATAATATGATGCGTATGTTACTGTAATACTTTGTGTGTAGAACAATGTCCATGCCTAGTATACTGTAATCTAGAGCATGTGATTATCTATTCATCACATGGGGAAGTATTTCATAATAGCAGATGTAATGTTGTATTCAGCAGAAGAGAAGTGACTCTATGTTCTAGTATCTTAAACTGCGTAAGAGCTCAACATGCAATGTTTCTCCTGATTCATTTCTGAAAGTACAAAAGTACCCGCCCACTGTGTAACTTACCTGTTATCTGCTTTGTCTCAGTGCTTATGGGATACCACCACTATAGGCCAGTGACTGTTTATGTTCTATAGGGAATATTGTGGTAGAGAGACTGTTTACCAGAGGTAGATGCAACCTGAAGAATTTGTCACTTGTGCATGTGAATTCCTCTGATATTCGGATTGACTACACTCTTTTAAAATGTCAGTACGCTTCAGCTAAACAGAAGAACATAATGTTTGCCAAATGTAAAATAGTATGCCATCTTGTTGGTGTTCCTGCAGGTGACTGAAGATGAGAAGGTCTCCACCGTTAAGGAACTCGTGTCAGAACGTCTCAACATACCAGCGAACCAGCAGCGGTTGCTCTATAAAGGGAAAGCGCTCGCAGGTAGATTCGCCAACAGTCAAGTGTTTTATAATCTTTATATATCTATTATATTATTATATATATCTAATTTCTTCATTCACCGATCTATCTTGCACATAAATCAAACGTTTACTAATGAGTGTATAATATATTGCTTTCCTCAGATGAACACAGACTATGTGATTACTCCATTGGGCCAGAGGCTAAATTGAATCTGGTGATCCGTCCGGTGGGAGAGAGGACGGGTCCTTCAGGGATGTCTGCCGGCAGCAGCAGCAGCAGCTCGCAGGGCAGAGTGTGGCAGACCGTGTCCACTGTCCTGGCCAAGCACTTCAGTCCAGCAGATGCAGCAAAAGTCCATGAACAGCTTATTAAGGTATTGAAGAATCGGAATACCTTTTATTAGTCCCACAGAGGGGACATTTCCATTGTTACAGCAGTAAAGAGCCAAAGACAGCTTAATGTTACCGAAGCATTTATCAAAGTACTAAAGATAAAAAAGAAATTATAATAAAAAAAGATACACATTTTACAAAAAGACATGCCCTGTAACAGTTCTGAGGATTTCATTCAATAATAACTGTATAACAATTCAATTATTCTTAGATCAAATCACATTTAGCTAATCCACTCTGACGTTATTAACAGTCAATTGTTCACGTTTGTATTTGTTGCTAGCAGTGTAGGCAGCATCACATGCCTTAGCCCAGTTATATATCATTCATAAACAAATGAGAATGAGGTCATAAGAAAATAGAAATAAATGTTCTTGCACGTTGTTTTTTTGAATGTCATTCTATTTAGCCATCATAAAAGCTGCTTTTACATCTAGGGGCTGGATCCTCAAAAGTGTGAATACATTCTTAACAGCTCAAGTCTGCTTCAAATATGGCCAATAAATGCAGTTTTCCTTTTTCTCAAATATGAAAGACTCAACAATTAAGTCCTGTGAAGCCCTCTGTATCCACCAACCCATTGTGTTTGGGACAGGTGTTAATCAGAGCACAGTCACGCCCAGTGGCGGCGCCAGATATTTTCTTTTGGGGGTGCTGTGAGGTAGTGAGGTAGCTTGACAAGCTGATGGGTAGCTTGACGTTTCATAGAGGGTGCTCAAACATTTAGGGTTTCCCATTAATGTCCCTGGCGTTGCATTTTCTACTGCAACACTCCCCACGTGCACACACACACACACACACACACACACACACACACACACACACACACACACACACACACACACACACACACAGTGTACCTGCAACTGTTACAATGAAGGCTCGATAATCAGCTCACGGCATATAGGTGTAACCAGGGGTAAAGTGCTATTTTTTTTATAAGTGGGAAGTGGACCAAACATCCTCTAGGGGGGTCCAGGGGCAAGCTCCCCCAGGAAAATTCTTTTATAAATATTGAAGTTAAAAGCATCAATCTGGTGCACTTTGAGAGCAAAATGAAGAGATCTATGGATACATCTCTCAACAACCATATGAAACAGAACAGTAAACAGATTTACTTTTTCTTTATGGATATTTTACAAATCACTCCCCTTTCATACTGTATTCTTGTTTTACTGTCATATAGTATTTCATACCTGTTTTTCATTTATTCTCTTTTTTTATACCTATAATGATCATATGAAGGTGTGCCTCAGAAATACTTATTTACATAAATCGTGACCGAAACGTTTGAGACCCACTGAGATAATTTAGACTAAAGTTAACTATCTAAACACTGAGAGTCCTTTACTTCACCTGAGCTGAGGTTATCTGAGACTCTCAGTCTGACAGGAGAGAGTTGTCCCTCCACCTTGTTGTTGAAAAAGCTCCTTATATCCGTTAGCGTAGCTAGCACCAGATGCTAACCACAACGATCTCCGGTACCGGTGCTCGCTCGCTCTCTCGCGCACGCACGCACACAAAATGGCTCGTGCCACACACACACAGAGCAGAGCTTGAATGAAACACAGAGACCCAGAAGTAGGCTACTTGTACTGTAGCATATTATTTTCAAATCAATCCTTTTTCAAATTATGAATTTCACACATACGGTGCATTGGGGGTGCTTAGGTGTTGCTATGACTATCCTAACTCATATAATTATACATTATAAGTGCTCATCTTTCAAAGCTATATATCACCCAAACGATATCACTTTAATACATATTTTTCTTATAAGCACTGCAAGTACCTAATGTACTGTGTTAGATCTTTGTTTTCATTTTGATAAAAAAAATGTCTAATGTTTATTTATTTAAAAAATAAAATGGATACATTCAAACCTCACATCTCATTTATACCTAGTTGAAATGTTGCTCTTTCAGGGCAACTTGGATGATTTCATTTGGAAATCTTTGATCAACAAGTTATTCTTAATGCACTTTTGCTTTCTAAATGAAGGAGGTTCAAACCGGAGAATCCAGTTTCTAAATTAGGACATAACAAACGCATTCGTGTCACAGACTTGGATTGTGGGTTATCACAACTAATCTGTGTGGAGTGTACATAATCCTAAATTCTTCATTATTTTAGCTGCCAACATGTGAAATGAACTGGTTTGTCTTCAGGGCTGCACTACAACAATCCTCCCTATTTCATGCTACATTAAAAATAAAGTTACATGGTGGAAATAGATTCGGAGCAATCATTTTAAACTTGCTGTTTCACATTCTTTTCTTTTTGTTCTAGGACTATGAACGTTCACTTCGACAGCTGAGTATCGATGACATTGAGCGCTTGGCGGGAAGACTGCTTCACCCTGACGGAGACGGCATGGACACCTCATATATGGACTGAGAATGCTTAGCTGATAGTGGCTTTTTGTGATTGTCTTTTGAGAGGTGTGAGGCGTGGAAAATATGATATCAGTTTTCTAGCAGGGGCCCCAGCTGTGTGCCTAATCATTGGCTGAGTGAACACAGATAACACTTGACTGTTGATTATTTCAACAATAGGCCTTTTCGTGTCCATGACCAAAGGACTTGGATAAGAAACCTTGGCAACTTTTGTATTGTTTCCTGACACAGATGTTGCAGTAATGACACAAGACCTGATCACATAATGTTTGAGTACAAAGGAGTCCCTTTATGCTGTTAGTCTCACATGATCTCTGGCTGCTACAACATCCAGAGGACACTTACTTCAACTTGAGGGTATTTGTTCTTAATGTATGTGCTGGATGATGACTGAGTGATTTCTTTTAACAATCCATTAGAAGGTAATACACATGTTTTATTCCGTAACTTACTGATGTTTATTGTATGATTTGTAAATATCATGTTTATATATGCACATTAAACCACAGAAAAATAAGTATTTTCCTGTTTTTTTTGTGTTGATCTTGTTTGTGAAATATCCATATTAATACCACATAGGACGAGTTTTAGATCGGTTGTAGAATTAAAAACAAGAAGGTGTTAAATAAAACAAGAAAGGAATTAATAGAAACGTGGGCGGGACCAAAAACAGCTTCTTAACGGTCGACCAATCAGGTGCCTGCATCGCTGGTGAGTCATATTTATGACCAATCAGACTGCGGAAGAGAAATGCAGGTACCGCCTATGTGGTAAACTGACGGTTATTTATGTTGCTGCTTATTTTCGTCTAACCATTTGGATAAATAGCGATGTTTTTGACTATGTTGCCGTTTCCCTACGAATAATGAAGGACTAACATCTTGGATAAGCCGGGGATATTATTTGGTGGACATTGGTAAGGTCATAATGGAGCATCGGTGGTTATTGAGGCTAAGCTAACGTTAGCACAAAGCTAGTATATCTAATTCACTTCCTGCATAGCCGGTTAGCTTTAGCCCGCTCACATTGACTGACACAACCTCTGCTGTTATAACATCTGGAACCATGTATTTTAGACGTTAGACCAATGCATTTATGATTAATTGGCAGATGTTAATTAAAAATGTCTCCTCCATTGGGTCAGGATTCGGTACAATGTTTATCTGACTGATGCCTGGGCGCTACACCCCTCTCATCAGGACCACTTTACCCTTTGGCAAAGCAAGAGGGAATACCTATCCTTTCTTTTTAACAACACAGTGTTTTGTTTTTTTCTTGCTCAGACTATAATGCTGCTATCTACTGAGGTGGAAGGGTACTCTATCTTGTACTAGAAATACCAAAGTGTAGGAATACTATGTTACAATAAAAAGTCCTCCATTCAAAATACTTATAAAAATACAAAAGTATTGACATACAAATATACTTAAAGTACCCAAAGTAAAAGTACTCATTATGCAGATTGGCCAATTTCAGAATAACATTATTTTTATTATTATTTATATTGATGTGTTTATCATAGCTGGTAATGGTGGGATTAATTAGAATTTCTTAATTGACTACAGGGTAGCTTGTGCATTTTACTCCAGGTGTAACTAAATACTCAAGTGTTGATCATATTGTTTATCATTATTTATCATCTAAAAGGACTACAGAAATGAATTGGAGCAAAACTACAATATTTACCTCATAATTGTAGTGGAGTACAAATTAACATAAAAATGGAAATACTCAAGTAAACTACCTCAGAAGTGTACTTAAGCTTTGTACACATTCAACACAGTGTTCTCTTTTTGTTATTTTTGCTCCGACTATAAAGCAGCTAGCTTCATTCTCATTGGGCTTACGGGACAAGCATTTCCCTAAATGGCTGTAGAGTTGCGTTTCTGTGAGGTTTGCTGTCAGCTAAACTAATTTGCTCTTCTTTCTTTCTGTCTATTCGTGTGTATTCTCTTGTTATCAATTTAGTACGTTTGCAGTCAGTCTTTTGGAAGAATGGATACTCTTATTCCCACCATCAACCGGCTGCAGGAGGTGTTTCTCACAGTGGGGGCGGATGTCATACAGCTGCCTCAGATAGTCGTGGTTGGAAGTCAGGTCAGTAACAAAAAAACACACAATGATAAGCTTAATTCTAACCGTCATCATTATCTGTAAACCCTGCCTGGACTTTACACTTGTTACTGTGTCTGCCAGGATACATTTAAAGGTGGGGTAGGTAAGTTTGAGAAACCAGCTCGAGTGCGCTAGAATTAGAAAATACACAACCGGAAAAAATCTGCCACTTCCTTACAGAGCCCCTCCTCCAACACACACGAACGCGCACATGACCAATGAGGGCACGAGATAAGTTTGTGCACAGATGGAAGGCTGACAGGCAGGTAGGCCATCCAGTTATTTTAGCCGGGCCGGCTCAGATGATTGGTCGTGCTTTTTACAGCGGCTTCCACAGATGACATTTTTGTATGTATTTGTTGTCAAAGCACTTCAGATATTCATTGCTATCGGGATGTTAAGAGCATTCCATGGAATATAACAAAAAGTGTATCTCGAGCCGGTTTTCTCAAACGTACCTTCCCCACCTTTAACATCCTATATATTGTGAGTATAAACATGCTGAATTGTTTTATTCATTTGTCGTCACAGAGCAGTGGAAAGAGCTCTGTTTTGGAGAGCCTGGTTGGACGGGACTTCCTGCCTCGGGGATCAGGAATAGTCACAAGACGACCCCTCGTGTTGCAGCTTGTTAATGTGGCGCCTCTGCAGGAGAGACTGAAGACAGAGAATGGTACCTTCATATTTATACACAGTTTACATAAGAGGACAGCTGTTTTGGTTATCCCTGAAAACACATAATCAAGGGGTGTTACTAATTTAAGATAGTGAATATCAGCCTAGGAAGTAGCACAATGCTTGTTATATATGTGTGTAGGCATGCAGTCTGCTAGAAGTAGACTCTATGTGATTAGCACTTAGGCATGGCACTTTCACTAACTGCTTGAACTGCAAGCAATTCCTTGTGGAGCTTCTCTTTGCTAACATGCAATCTGTCTTCCTCTTTTTCTTCTTCACCACTGCTCCTTCAGGAAATGGGATAAAACAAAATGCCCAAATCAGCTATCCAGGTCTCTTTATTTATATTTGTTCTGCTTGGGCTCCTCTTTGTTTAACTTCCCCTCAACCGTTCTGTTCATTCTGATCTTTATCTGTGAAGCACGTCAAGTCCATTTTTGTAATATTTGAGATGACATTATTTATCCCCAAACAGTACATTGGTGCATGTTTGTGAAATCACTCACTGAAATATGTTTGTGCAGGTGTCAAAGCTGAAGAATGGGGCACTTTCCTGCACTGCAAGGGCCAGGTATATTTAACTGCATGATTAAAATTATGCATATTTTTCCCAAAGTTTTGGAAAAGTCATTGAAATGCAGAAAAAAGTTGAATAAAAAATAATTTATATTTGATCCAATCGCCAAAATAGTATTACTATAAAGATAATAAATACTGTATGGTTTAGTAATGAAACTTAAAATGGCTTTTAACTGACGAGGTGTTTTGCTGGTGAGAGATTTGAGTTGCTTTAGCGTGTAGGAGCTAGTAAGCGTACTATTTGATTTGTTTTAGATAGGCTCAACATGTTTCATATGCAGACCTTATTTTCCTGTTCCATGTTAAAATAAACCATTTCCAGTGGCACCGCTGAGAAAGAGTCATTGTTTTTGGTCATGGAAAATGAGGTTAAGGTCATTGAAAATCACTGGTGAAAAAGTAGACCCCGGTCTTTGTCCTGTGCTCCGTGCTGGGTTTAGTTAATGCGTCATTCTCACACCTTTTCTCACAGACCTTTACAGATTTTCAGGAAATTCGTCAGGAAATTGTCACCGAGACCGAACGCACTTCAGGGGACAACAAGGTGAGAGGAAAAGCATTACTTTTTAAATCAGCTGTGCCTTAAATGTTGCTTTTTACACTGCATTCATCATCTGTCTTTTCTCCCATATCCTGCAGGGAATCAGCCCTGAGCCCATATATCTGAAGATATTCTCCCCCAAAGTCCTCAATCTCACCCTGGTTGATTTACCTGGAATAACTAAGGTATACACTTTGCCCCTTTTTAATTATATTTCATGTGCGCAAACATAATAGCACTAGATCACGATAATATCGCAGACCAGCAGAGCATCTGTGCTGTGCTTACTGTAACACTGACTGCTCATTGTTGTTGTTGTTGTTGTTGTTGACTCAGGTTCCTGTTGGAGAACAGCCAGAGGATATTGAGGCACAAGTACAAGAGATGATCATGTCCTTCATCTCCAATCCAAACTGCCTCATCCTCGCAGTGTCCCCCGCCAACTCTGACTTGGCCACCTCTGACGCTCTGAAATTGGCGCGTGAGGTTGATCCAGATGGTAGGACATTTCGTTCACAGGCGCAGCTTCTCCTCAGATTTCATTTGAATATCCTTCCTCTCCATCCATGCTTTTTAAATAACATGCCTTAAGTAGAAATGCGTTTTGAATTATTAAATATGCGCAAAGAATGCTTAATGCTCCAGTCATTTCAGGCTTTTGGGACTGCCTGTCTTTACTGTTAAAAGCCTTCTGACTGTGTGTTGTCTTAAATTGCACTCTGAATAAGAGCTTGATGGATGATGAGGATCGGCTTGCAGTAATTGTCTGGGCGCTTCCAGATATGGCCGTAAAGTGCCTCTGTGAGTGTGTTCTAGTTAGGATCTGTGAATGTGTCTAAATGTTTCCCTGCTGTCCTCAGTCCACCCACCATGGACCTGTTTCCTTGTGTACTGTTTGCTTACTTTCTGTGTTCCTCAGTATAAAATACAATTCTGTAGAAATCAACTGATCTGTGTGTGTGTGTTTTTAGGTCGCCGAACGCTGCTGGTGGTCAGTAAGCTGGACTTAATGGATGCAGGGACTGACGCTCTGGAGGTCCTTCTTGGTCGGGTCATTCCAGTCAGACTCGGGATTATCGGGGTGGTTAACAGGTTTGCACTTTGCATAACAAATGTTTTCTTTTCTTTCACCTTGTAATGTTTTCGGCTTCAAGTCCCAAGTTGTTCGTGTCCCTATTTCCCTGTTGATCTGATTACTCTCCCTACTCTCCCTCTCCCTACTCTCCCTCTCCCTGGCTGATTGGTGCTCCCAATAGGAGCCAGCATGACATCAACACCCAGAAGAGCCTGGAGGACTGTCTGAGGGACGAGCAGGCCTTCCTGCAGCGCCACTACCCCTCCATCGCCTCCCGGGCCAGCTCGCGCTACCTGGCCAAGACCCTCAGCAGGCTGCTCATGCACCACATCCGAGACTGCCTGCCAGACCTGAAAACCAGAGTGACCGTGCTCAGCTCCCAGTACCAGGCCCGGCTCAACAGCTACGGCCAACCAGTAGAAGACCAGAGCGCCACTCTGCTTCAGATCGTCACCAAATTCGCCAGCGATTACTGCCACACCATCGAGGGGACGGCCCGATACATCCAGACCTCAGAGCTGTGAGTCAGATCTCTCCACTGTAGCATCTTTATTGAATAACAAGTGTTTCTTTCTGATGATCGCAGCCTTTGCTTTCTTGACTTCTCTCTTAATATTTCTCAAGTTGTCATCTCATTTTCTACTGTTGATTCACGACTCAGCTTTTTATTCACATTGGTTCACAATTTAATCATGACGGCAATGGCCTTGGGCTGATGTTATTGCGAAGTTAAGTGGTATCAGCATCTTCTGCTGGCCCCCTCATCACTTACAGCTCTCTTTGCAAAGGGCGATTCATTAATGTAAATAAGTACGGGGGAAATGTTGACCTTTCTTTGCTTCACTGCATTTAATTTGGGCACGATTAACATTGTCGACACGCGGCGCTGAGCAATTGTGTTGGTGTCACAGCTGAGCCTCTCTCCTCTACAGCTGCGGGGGTGCTCGGATCTGTTACATATTCCATGAGACCTTTGGGCGCACTTTACAGTCCATCGACCCCCTGGGAGGACTGTCTGAGCTTGATATCCTCACTGCCATCCGCAACGCTACGGTGAGCTTCCTCTGACTCTGTGTAATTAGTCTGATCTGAATTCTAGTCAAGTGCCCTCGTTTGGAGGAAGTGCAGGTAAATAATCGTGTGTGTGTGTGTGTGTGTGTGTGTGTGTGTGTGTGTGTGTGTGTGTGTGTGTGTGTGTGTGTGTGTTTTGCCCTGCAGGGTCCGCGGCCAGCTCTTTTTGTGCCCGAGGTGTCTTTTGAGTTGCTGGCGAAGCGGCAAATTAAGCGCCTGGAGGAGCCCAGTATGCGCTGTGTGGAGCTGGTTCATGAAGAGCTGCAGAGGATCATCCAGCACTGCTCCTCCTATAGCACACAGGTTAGCCAGGAGATGCTAATATATGTTTAACATTTGAATGACTTTGTTCAATAAACTGACTTGGATTAGCATTAATTATGAAAGCACTAAGAGTATTTCTTTTTTTTTCTCCAAGGAGCTTCTGCGATTCCCCAAACTGCACGATTCCATTGTGGAAGTAGTGACTGGATTACTGAGGAAGCGCCTGCCGATTACTAATGAAATGGTAATCCACAGCTTCGCTTCAATATTTCATACTAATTAAAAAAACTAACAAGCCAAGTCCTATTATCCAGCTTCATTCTGCTTTTTCCCCCTTTAGGTACACAATTTAGTTTCCATAGAGCTCGCCTACATCAACACAAAACATCCCGACTTCACGGACGCAGCGCAGGTCTCTGCGTCTGTCAACAGTCAGCAGGTAGGTGTTTGGCCCTTACAGCAGGTACACTCGTTTGTCCTTTATTCTGCCAGGGCAAACAGCAGAAGTCCAGTTCTGTAACCATTATGTTTCACAGCCAAACATTGGAGTTCCTTTATAGTCTAATTCCAGACTCCAGAAATTGCTTTGACCCTTCTGACTTCCTCTGGTTTCTCGCTGTCAGGCGGAGGCCATTGATGGAGGGAAGCGCTGGAAGAACGAGAAGGTGACGGAAGAGAAAATCCCCGCTGCTGGTTTTGGCAGCTCCATGAAAGGCCAGGCCATTAACCTCCTCGACACGGTGAGTGGCGGGATTAGCAATAGGACAAAACACTTAGTGGTGAATACATTGCTCACTGTCAACACTTTCCCTTTGCCTCTGTCCCTCGGCCAGGCGGTGCCCGCATCCCGCAAGCTGAGCTCGAAGGAGCAGAGGGACTGCGAGGTTATCTCTCGCCTCATCCATTCCTACTTCCTAATCGTACGCAAAAGCATCCAGGACAGGTTGGACAGAACTCCAGAGCACTTCCCCATTTCCCTTTCTTCCTTCTCACTTAAGCTCAGTTGTCAGTGAGGCTGATTTTCCAAACGTTGTGTGTTCGCAGTGTGCCCAAGACAGTGATGCACTTCCTGGTGAACTTTGTGAAAGAGCATCTGCAGAGTGAGCTGGTGGGTCAGCTCTACAAACAGCCGCTGCTGCAGGATCTGCTCATTGAGTCTCAGGACACGGCCCAGCAGCGGACCGAGGTCGCTCACATGCTCGAGGTAAAACTGGCTGCTGGGTTTCTTCTCTGAAAAAGCCTCTCAGACTCAAGAACTGCAAGTCATTTGTCTTTCTCGTTGATCTACTAGTTTAAAGCCGGGGATTTAACCACCCTCTTTTTTTCTTCTTTCTTTTTCTCAGGCCCTCAAAAAAGCCAATACCATCATCTGTGAGATCCGGGAGACCCATCTGTTTTAACGAGAGGAAACGAACACTTCCCTTGTCACAGGACAGCTTTGAGAGTATGAGAGTGTATGTGAGTTTACAGCACTGAGAGAGTGTGTGTCAGAGTGTGTGTGTTTGTCAATGTGTGGCAGCACTGCTGTCTTCTCATGGACAAATGACCATAGCACATTCAGATCTACTTAATCCCATTAGCTGTCACTCTGACCAGCGCCACTGGGGCTGTCGCTTTTCACTGTGAACTGAAGCGGAGCCGATTGATCAAACACTCAGGCCCAAAGAAACAGCCGTGAAACAAAATCTTTTTTTTTAATTTTCTGAGAAAGTGTGTGTCGGGTTGAAAGGTTATTGCTGTAAGTGTACAATGTAGATGATATGTGGAGTATTGAAAATGTTCTCTAGGGTGTTTTTTTGGAAGGGTTATCAAACTATGTTAAACTTCTTCAATTCCACACTTTCCATAAAAACTGGGCTTCCTCCGAGCCCCTTTAGTGGTGCTAAAACTATGTTTGATTAGATCTGTTCCAACTTTAATCCCCTTTGTGGGAGCACTCGCCAGAGATGGAATTAAAATGGAAATCCAACTCAATCAAAGCTGACTGCAATGCCACACTGAACCCAAACCATGGTCATTTGCGGAAATGAAAGTATGAATGCAGATGGTTTTCCCAGCTCTATACTGCTGATCAATATCAGGTTTCTTTTTTCCTCAGCCAAAATGACATATCAGCCATACTGTTAACTGCTACTTGTTGAGTGTAGTCATGCATACATTACCCTCCTTTATAGGTTAGTAGGAGAAGAGTTGGACAGCCCTTTAATGTAAAGTGTATATATATATTCCATAGTATTTAGAAAATAAATTATCAAAAAGTATAAGAAAAGTCAGTTACATGGGTCTGGTACGCCATCTTTTGTTAGATTTTAGATCCAGATGGTAATGTCCTGTAGTTTCTCATTACATCCTGAAGCCATTTGTTCTGCTGTTAATGACACAGAGAGATTCAAAAGTTCCCAGTTGTTATCCCCGTCCACTAGTAAGGACACGATGTGCAGAAACCTCCTGCATGCAGATTCATTTTCGCCCGTGCCAATTATAGTTTCATTGTGTGATATATATTGCTCGACGTGTCACATTTTTCATCTGTTCCTTAAACTTAAGTTGTTGTTCAGGCAGATTCTTCACTCAAGTCCGACGGTGATTAATGTGAGTCTCGTCTAAAAGCCAAAACAAATACTTTTTCATAAAAATTATGAAGACCTGCTTTATTGGTGACAATCATACAATAACTTATATAACCAACATCCTGTCAGTGTGTGTCTCTGAAAGCCCTGTGTAGGTTTGCATGTGTGTGATCAGTGTGTGTGGGGACGTATGAATGGCTTAATTCTGTATATTTTGTATTATTTAAATGTATATTATTACGTGTCAACTGCCTATGAGTTCTTGCCTGCCAATATTTGTGGTAAATGTTTACTGAATAAGGTCTGCTGAGAATGAAGGAACTCATTAAACCCTGACAAAAGACACTGTGCAGAGTCTGTTTGGTGTTATGACGATATGCAGTTATAACAATAACGCATTGATCAGTTTTTATTATATCTGTTTGTTTGTCTTCCACGGTCCCGCGGCTAAATATGTGATTTGATTCTCTCTGCTTCGCTTTATTGGTCTCAGGTGACTGAAAAAGTCAGTCAGATGGGTCCGTCACAGCTGCACCAAAAGGATAAGGACAAAGTCTCCTGAAGAGTGCCCATACACACACACACACACACACACACACACACACAACACACACACACACCAGCATTGATGTGAGCAGCAGCCTCTTAAAACCTCCTTTCTTTTTTGTTTGACTCACACACACTGCACCACCTGCTAGGTAAAGAGATTAAAAAAAACGGTGAACATTCACTTCCCAGCTATCCATTCCTATTTAAAAAACGGATTATTGGACTAAAAGCCAAGTAAAACCTGAGCAGAAGTACACAGGTGAGGCGATGGATGTGCTGAATGTGTCTGCAACAGAGGAGAGCTGCTCATTAATGTTCGATGAGAGTGCGCGAGGGCGCTACGGTACACAGCAAACAAAAGTACGTTTCAGAAAATAACCTAGAATATGAACTGTTCACACAGCTGTCAGATTGCATCTCCAACCAGACAAAACATGCATGAACCCCGAGATAACATACTCTTAGGTAATTGTTTTAAAATGCCAGCACTTTTGTCTCCCAAATGTAGCCAGTTATTAAGATCAGATCACCCCACCTCCCCACAAACTGAGACTAGACTAGACCATACCAACTCTGACAGCATGGGAGGGGGGCTCATCTGCAGTTTCGTGACAACTGCATCAGCTTGGTGACATAAAATCAGCGGCATTTGAGTGGAACAAGCCCAAGGCACTCTTTGGGTGATTTATAAAACCTCTCCAGGCTGTCATGCCGTCCTCCGGTGATTTACGGCGGGTTTTCCCACTGCTCTCCCTCCTCGCCTCTCCTCCACCAGTGAGCCAGTCAGCAGAGCAAGCTGAACAAAGCCATGGGAGAGAGAGAGAGGAGCTTCTAGGAAGAAATGTCTCTCACTGAGTCTGTCGCCTGGACAACCGGGTAAGAGAGGAGGGGAGGGTGCACAGAAGCGAGAGAGAAAGAAAAAGGAGCATAAAAGGAGAGGAAAACAACACATTATTAACTGCTGAGATTACAGGATTCCTATAGTGTGTTTGGGGGGCGGGATGGGAATGGATTAGTCTGTCATTTTCCATTTGGGGTTCCCTTGGTGTGTCTCTTTCTTGATGAGTTATTAACTATGACAATAAAGCAGTTTTTTTTTCTTCCACACCAGAGCATGGATGAGATGAAATTGCAGAGCACAAGTTCAGCACATTTCAAGTGGACCCAGCAGGCCTGAACGCTTCACCTGTAATTCTCTTCTCATCAGGTAAGATCATCCTCGGTGTTGCAAGCATGTGCATTAATAGGGACGCATTTGTTCGGGCCTGATTTACAGATAGACAATATTTATTGCTGAAGGGAAACTGTAAAGAAATCAAGGTAATGCTAGAAAAAAATCCAAATATTGATTGAATAAGCTTTAATAAATCAACGAAAAGTCCTCATATCTGCTTGGAGTACAAGCTTTGTGCATCAGATTAACTCTGCAGCAGATAAGTTAGTCTTCTTATGTGTGAATATCTTGTCTTTATGAGAAAAAGAAAATACAATCACTGTAGTATAGCTTATTTATAATATTGTATTCAGGAGAGTGTGAGAGATGGCACGGTACAGCCTCAGGATGCTTCTCAGTACACACAGCTTTGCGCTCCCTACATCGACAATGAAAAAAAAATGTTGTTTGGTGCAAATAGATCTCGAGAGTTTGTCTTGAAGACTCCAGATTCCCAGTGCGTAGAAGGCACGTCCGCTATGAACACCCTGCTGAGCACTCAAGCATGAGGAGATATTCATACAGACCTAGTGTTTAAATAAATGAGGTGGTTTACACCTTGCTGAATGTGTGTGCAGGTAGCATGTGATATCCATATTGGACGAGAGAGGAGATACAACTGAGGAGGGTGGGGTTATTTTTAGCTGCTGTCAATAATGAAGGTTACACATCTCACCTTTTGTGTGAAAGACTGAGACACGGAGATAAAAGGCAGAGCAATTGGAGGGGAGAAAGGGGCAGGAGAGTGAGGCAAAGCGGGGATGAGAGAGAGAGGATTACAGGTGAAGTGTTGAGGATCGCAGAATGCCGGGATTGCTCAGAGCTCCCTCCTCAGATACCAGATGCAATCCAGAGATAAAGTGAAGGGTAAAAGGGCTGACACGCTGCTTATGTGCGCTTTTATGGGAGATAAAACACACAAGAAAATCTACTCTAGTGGAGTTTCACCCTTCTTTTGCTCCTACGGGCTCAACACCTATAGCCCTGCGCGGCACAACACTTCACATACTGCTGAAAAGAAGGCAGGTACAGATGGCAACACTTC
Source organism: Notothenia coriiceps (assembly GCF_000735185.1). Taxonomy (NCBI): domain Eukaryota; kingdom Metazoa; phylum Chordata; class Actinopteri; order Perciformes; family Nototheniidae; genus Notothenia; species Notothenia coriiceps. Next base: position 2,953,432 of record NW_011369945.1, read on the forward strand.
TGTTAAAAATATTCAATAGAGAAAGCGACACAGAAAGTTCAAAATGAAGTCTTCCATCTTGGATTCATACAAGCTTTTTACACCTCATAAGCTGCAATGCACTTGAGGCCTCTCTGTGCATGTATCTTTCACACAGCTTAGTCTAAAACGGTATTATAGACAACGAAACGCAGCGCCCTAATATAGACTGAGCCACGAGGGAGGCAGCGTTTGTTCCATGGATGCCAAATTACACTCTTTTTTTCATGCACACCTGCACAGGGTTTAAACTGTCTTTGTACTCGTAATGTTTGCAGAAAAAATAGCTTGGGAGCTTGTAAACACATTAGTCATAGCAAGCTCTGCTGCACACCGCTCATAATTATCGTACGAGGGGCAATGTTCTTGGATGTGAAGACTCATAAAGAGAGAAAAGCATGTGTCCTGAAGGCAGTGCATCACATGTGGTTACCTTTCACTGTACCTGCATGCTGTCTGATGCAAGGTGCTCAGTAAGGTTAGCATGCTGCACACAGTCTGCCCTAATGTCTAATGGGCACTAAGTCTGCACATCAGTCTCTAATGAGTTCCTCAAACTGTCCGACTTTGACATTTGCACCACTAATCAGCCTGTTTGATGTGGAGACTGACACAGAAATGGAGATCTGCCTGTAGCCCTCTCAATTAGATTTCCCATTTGAATATTAAACAGCCGAAAAGCACCATTTCTTTCCGCAGATATCTGATGTGATGGTTGTTTCTTTGATGGGTGACAGTCATTCCCCAGGCTTTTCTTTCCACTCCTCATCACATTTCTGTTCTCGTCTGCTTGCCTCCTCTCATCCTCTGTTGATGAGAGCGCCATCATCCAAACAAAGCTGGAGAGGCAGAGATGATGAAATGTAACAGGATTACAATAATGGTATTAAGCCAGAGCTGTATTCCATTTCATTTACTCTAAATGTGTAATTACATCTCTAATATTTCTCCCTGATTTTGCCACATAATTGTCTGGGCAGAAAGACATTCGAAAAAGGAAAAGTATCTCTCATGAAAGCAATACAGAAAACAACATAATTACGCTCATTTTGAAATATCAGCCCATGATGCATGCAGATGACCAAACGATGCCACCCAGTTACAGACGATAACATTAAAAAAGCTTGTTATTTTAGACGTACAAAGCACAGTGAGGACCACAATTAATGAGATGATCTGATTGGGCTCGCTTATTTTGTTCTCTGTTTGCACACTTTAGTGCCAAACCTCCCAACACCATTAATGGATTTGTCTTGTCTGAAGACCACGTTCACATTCACAGTGTGTGGGCAGATGTTGGTTTGCTGCTGTCCCATTAAAAGGTACACTGGTGTCCTTGTCTCTGCAGCGAGATGACATGGCGATTAATAAATAAAACGATTGGCCCAAGAGAGTCATTTTTTTCCCCACAGTGTATTAAACAGTGGAGCGTTTGCTTTTACTCTCAACAGACAAACTCAAATGTATCTCCATAAGCATACAGAAGAAAGGTGGCGTTTAAGTGATTTAATCAATGTCTATCTCAAAAAGTATAGAAATACAAGTAACGCTGTTATCAATGTTGCCATGACGTCCTCAATTTGTAGTGAACTTTGGTGGTGATTTTTCTCCAGCAGACACAAACATATTTTTCCTTTCCTCTCCTTTTTTCCTACTATGAAATAAAGACAATCTGAAAAAGCACTAACACAAATCTCATAAATCCACCTGCCTCTTATTTATTTATAGCTTCAGGGTCTGTCTCCGAAGAGTTTTCCTTCCCTGCTTTCCAACTCTAGCAGTCTTTATCATTTGTACAAATATCGATTACATGCTCTAATTTGTATGTTCTCCTTTTTTTTTTATGGATTTTCCCTTCAACTCCAGCTATCTTTTACACATAATCAAGATTCCCTGTCTTACCTGGCTGACCTTTAAGCCCGGCTCTAAGGAGAATAAATAAATGTCTGCAGTTAGTGGGCTCACTGCCACTTGAATGCAAACTGCAGTATCTTGTGGGAAAGTAGTGTCACCTATTGACACTGTTATTCAAAGACTGCCCGTCACAGGAGAGAAACCCTCTCTTAATCCACCACTCGCTCTTCTTGTCGGTAATTAGACATGTGAGATGATTTAATTTGCTGCAGCGCAGACACGGCGGCTGTTGATATGTAAAAGCCACCAGCAGCTCCTCTCCGGGTGATAATGGCTTGCACACGCTGACAGAGAGAAGAAGTCAATCACATCTTTCAGCCTGTCTCACCCCCAAACTGTGATCAGCATCCTAAAGCAGGCCATTTTCTCTTCCAAGCCCTTGAGAAAAAAAGATCTCCCCTCCTCAATTTTCGGCGAATGTGAGCCCTTTGTCAACAGCTGCTTGAGCAAAAACCTAATTCTCACGTCCTTGCTCACTTCTGGAAGTTATCTTGTCCTTCAATCTGGAGTTCAAACATCCACTGTGGATGATGGAAAGGGGGTGTTGGGTTAGTGAGTGAGAATAAAGTGGTGTTATGTGTCCCTGACAGGTGCCAGCATGGATGTGGAGGATGAGCCGCTGCTGTTTCAGACCAGCTGGGGAGGCGAGGAAGATGAGGATGAGGAGGAGGAAGATGGAGTAGAACACGCAGCAGGTTGGAGGTGTGGACTGTGGAGGGCAGTGGGGTGGGTGTACACTCAGCCCTGGGCCAGTGGAGTGGTTTTAGGGGTAGTTGTGTCCCTACCCTGTGCCCTGTTTGCCTACATGCTCCTCTACTGCCCTCCTCTGGACATAGACCTGTCCTACAGTGCCTTTGAGGTTCACAGCCACTTCTCTGCAGAGCGCTTCGACGCCCTCGCCATCGCTGTAAGGACTCAGCTGGGGTCATGGGACAGGCGTAGGCGGGACGTAGAGGACAGCGAGTCGGAGGCCCTGATGGAGCTCCTGCTGGAGAGGCTGAGGGGACAGGAAGTGTTCAACAGGACGGATAACGAGGGCGTCACGTCCCCCGCTCCTCAAAAAGCGCTCTTACAGGCAGCAGAGGATCAGAGGAGAGGATCCGCTGTGAGCACAGATAAAAGCACAGTGCTTGATATGGGTCAGGATGAAACGGGGAAGCACAAAGACTCAAATCAAACAGCAGAGGAGGAGGCGGAGAGATCACAGGATGGAAATACGACTCTGCCTCTCATCAGGAGGCGCAGGTTTGCTCCCAATTACTACCTGCAGAGCCAGGCCCAGTGGAGGATAGAGCTGGTGTTTGTGGCTCAAGGGGAGGGAGACCTGAACATCTTCACTCCTGAACGCCTGCAGACCATTCGCCATGTGGAGCGCCTGCTCATGCAGCACCCTCAGTTTCATCAGTTCTGCTGGAAGCCTCTGGAGATGCTGAGGGATCTGCCACTGGGACCCTCCTACTGCTCCCCCCCCAGCTCCCTCCTGTCCTACCTGTACCCCAGTGAGAGAGGAGGCAAGATCTACTACGATGGCATGGGCCCTGATCTTGCTGATATTCAAGGTGAGTCCAATTGAACAGATTTCAGAATCAGAATCAGAAACAGGTTTATTACCAGGTAGGTGGTCTTTATCTCTCTACATCAGAGGTGGGAAGTTGTGGAGTACAAATACTTTGTTGCTGTACTTAAGTACATGTTTCTGGTATCAGTACTTTACTCCACTACTTGTGTTTCTGACGAGTTTTTACTTTGACTTCTTACATTTTAAACACAAATACCTGTACTTTCTACTTCTTTGTTGGTTGACACGTACGAGGCATTTGACTTGATGTCGTGGTGCATACATAAAAGTTAAACATTTTTTAAAAACATAGATAGAGAACTATCTTAAGAAAACTATTATAACATTAAAAAAAATGTTTTTAAATATAGCAGTGTTTACATAGAAATAGAATGGAATAAAATGGAATCATATATGGAATAAAATTCAGCAGTAATAAAAAAAGAAAACAAAAATATAATATAAAAAGTCGTCCTAACATATCCTGTGTTTGTATTCCCAGGGTCTCTGAGTCTGGCCATCACCCACCCACAGTTCTACTGGTACGTGGATGAGAGTCTGTCTCCTGAGCGACTCTCCTCCTCTCTCTTACGCAGTGAGCTCCACTTCGGGGCTCCTCTCCCTTCCTTCTACTCCCTGCAGGACCGAGCTCACGAGCAGAGGTCACGCTTCAAGAACTTTGTGGTTCAGTACGCAGACATCCTGGCCGAGCAGTCTACCAGGTCAGGAGGGAATCATAGTACATCATCCATCCTTTCAGGGCTCATTTCGCTGCCTTTCAGTCACTTTTCCAACACATTTGTAATAAACGGTTTTTTAAAAAAAATTCATTCGAGTCATATTTTTATTAAATCTGCCCTTTGTGACCTACAGTTGAGGTTTTCTGGTAGAATATAAACAAATGCACTTTCTTGTGTTTGAACGTTAATTATTAGTAAAAGAAAGGGGGCATACACGTGGGTGAAGCGGGGAATGCTGGTATTTTTAAGTCTCTCCCAACGCAAAAGAGTAGGCTCCCATACTTTGTCATTGCCATCGGACCGTATATCAGGGGTGTCAAACTCAATTTCATCACGGGCCACACCAGCAGTATGGTTGCACTTAAAGGACTATATAAAAATACATATATAAATATTTAATAAATATAAAATAATGTATTATATTACATGATTACCTCTATTACTTCATAATTAACTAGGTCTGAAAGCAGAAGTCTGGGGCAAATAATTGCAAGTCTTTTCAGTGAGAAAGTCACAAAATGATTTAAAAAGAAAATCCACATTGTGGAAAAAAAGTAAAAATCAAAGAAAAAAAGTGACATTTTGAAAAATGTGTCAAATTTGAGATGCATTGTGGGACATGTAGTTTATGGGCAACGTGCTTCTATAAATCGGCATGTAACCGTATAACAAGCATATTATATTCTTTGCAAACTCTTGTGGGGCCACAGAAAATGAAGTCACGGGCCGGATTTGGCCCCCGGGCCTTGAGTTTGAGACCCCTGCCGTATATGAAACAGAATTTTTTTATTATCCTTACACGTTAAATCCCGTTAAGTTACCTCATTGCAGCTCCGGCTCCTAAGTTTAATTCACAACATGCACCCTTTCTACTTGAAAAGCATTGAAGATCATGTAAAGGAAAATTAAAACCACAAGAAATGTTTTTAAATAAGAAACAAAATGTGATGTTATTTTGTGTCTGCTGCCCCAGCCAGGTGAAGGTGCTGTACGGGGGCACGGAGCTGTTTGATGATGAGGTGAGACACACCTTTCACAACGACATGATGCTGGCTGTCATCAGTGGAGCCTGCATTACTGTGCTCGTCTATGTCCTCACCTCCTTTTCTGGTACAGTAGGACCTGCTCTTTAATCCACTTTCATTCATGTGTACACTTCTAAACGTTTCCCTTTTTGTTGTCCTTTGATATCATATGAATGTTAACAAGCTCCTTCTTGTCTCTGTAGTGTTCCTGACTTTCTTTGGACTCGCCAGCATTGGACTGAGCTGCCTGATGGCTCTTTTCTTGTACCATGTTGTTTTTGGCGTGAGGTACCTGGGCATCCTCAATGGAGTTGCAGCCTTTGTTATTATTGGGATTGGTAAGGGAAAAAAGAAACACTAGTTATTTTTTTATTCAAACAGACCCTATTCTGCTCTTTTTCAGGTTCATATTTGTATTTTGTTCCTCTAGTGCAGTGGTTCCCAACCTTTTTTCCCAAGAGCCCCCCCCAAATGACTCCTGTTGGAAGTTGCGCTTATCCAGAAAAGCCTGGTTTGGACACTTTACGGGCAGAAGAAACATTTCTATTAAAGAAAGAATTATACATTTCTGTCATTTTATGCCTTTATTAGCTGCTAACTTGAGTTTTTATTCAAATTAATTAATCAATTATTTTTTATATGTTATTGTAATGTAGATACAAGGCTTTTAGTGACAATCATGTATTGCGTTACAATTATATAAGGGGGGCGCGCCCCCCAGGTTGGGAACCACTGCTCTACTGTGACATGATAACATGCTTTAATGTTCATACTGCCTGTGCTGCAGCACCTCTTTCCACCCTCTGTCTGGGAGAGAAACTCCCTCTGGAGGGACTTTAGCCTTGGCAGACCCTTTACATGCATAAAACATATATAACACTGCAGGAAAGGGAAAACCCCACCCACACACACACACACACACACACACACACACACACACACACACACACACACACACACACACACACTATACATCTTTAAACATGAGAGTTTAATCTTATAAGCTAAAAAGTAAAAAAAAGTTTTTCAAAATGTCAATCTATTGCTTTAAACATTGACATCGTTTTTTTCTTTTTCGGTACATTACGGATGAAATGTCATAAGGCTTTTCTTCTCTCTTGTTGCTCAGGGGTGGATGATGTATTCGTGTTCATCAGCACCTTCCGACAGGCTTCCCATCTGCGTCAGCCGCAGCAGAGAATGATCTACACAATTAAAACAGCCGGCCGCGCTACTTTCCTCACCTCCTTCACTACCGCCGCTGCCTACGCTGCCAACACTTTCTCTCAGGTATTCTAGAGGAGAAGCCCGGACGTTAATAGGATCTGTTCAGGGAGTATAAATGACTCCCCTGCTATGGATGAGCAGAACTGCCTCTCTCAGCAGACAGGCATTTCCACACGATAAGCACAAATTAAATGTTTCAAGGTCCTTTACACTGCTCTACGTTTAACTGACACTTAGATCCCGGCCGTGCATGACTTCGGCTTATTCATGGCCCTCATTGTGAGCTGCTGCTGGCTCTGGGTCTCCGCCCTGATGCCCGCCGCCCTGTGCATCTGGACTGAGGTTGTGGAGCCTCGGGAACACGCCTGGTTGAATTGGTGAGATGTTTCTCCCTTAAAGGTCCCCTATTATACTGTTTTTCATCAATATATTATAGCTCTCAGATATATACAAACATGTCTCTGAAGTGTTTGGCTCCAAATACGCTGAGACTTCAAAGTCCTATTTTTCTAAGAGAGAGAATAACAGGGACTAAGTAAGATGATCTTTGACAGGACTTTTACTGACCAGTCGTAAAACGGTGAAAATACTAGCAAGTATGCTAAACAACCGAACCGATTTGTAATCGGTTAGTGGTTGGGTGTTCCCATGGGGGTGGAGATAGTGTACTTAGAGGTAGGCTGCTCGTGGGTAACACATAGAAAAATTGGTTTAGAGAGAGTCTCCCCTCACCCCTCCCCGAGGATAAAAGTAATTTCATTGTCTGTCTTTGTTCGTAAAACTTTGCCCCGACTTCTGTCTCCCAATACCCATACGTAAGTGTA
>NW_011369945.1:2960782-2968790 GCF_000735185.1 Notothenia coriiceps
TAGCCATTGGACGTGGTGTTAGGTGTGTTGTGGTTTTGTGGGAATATACCGTTTCATGTACACATCCAGGAAGGTATAACAGTCTGAAGAAGAGCTTACATTGTCTCTTTTCTCCATATTGATGTACGTATGCATTCAGTTGGTTGAGTTTGGATCCTGTAATGTAGTTCATAAGGCGAGGAGCGAGGAGAGGTATTTGCATGTGTTAGCATGTCAGGTTGTCGAGTATTGTGGTATCATAGATTATCTTTCGGATTTTGGTTTGATTAGATTTATTTTCGAATGTGTAAAAACAACAATACAAGAAGAATAATATATTTATAAAGAAATGAAACATGAGAGTTATAACATATACAAACTTAAGCAGTGTCAAATCGATGTAAACAACAAAATATTGCTGATTCTAAAACTTATATAATTGTGAAAAGGAATCTAACTTCGATACAATAAAAATTTGTTAACACCTAGGCCGTGCTCCGATACCGTAACTCCGGTGCTGATAAAGGCTTCCCGGTGAACGCCCGTACAATATATTTTTTGTTTTTTAGGACTTAAAAATCTACAGGCAAGATTCAACGTAATCTGACATACGCGCGCGCGATTTACGCAACGTGCGGCCTCTAACCGGACGCTGCCCGGGTCGTAATCCCTATTTTAGGAACTCCGCGGCTCAGGCATCTGTCCGACCGCTTAGGGATAGCAAAGCGGTGTGTATGGTGTAGTGTTGTTGGGTTGGTGTGCTGCGTAGAACACCAGAGCAGTAATCAAAACTGCCCCTGGAGGAGAATCCCTCTGGTTAATGGGAGACTCCCCTGATAATTAGGGCAGCCTTCAGGAACCCACAGTCCCAACCCCTACCCCTATCTTGAGTCCCCAAATATATCAATCAAAACAAAGGCACAACTGAATCATCAAACACGCCACAGTCCCAATATCACAGCAGTGACACCACCAGCCAGAGTCAAAACATTCATATCTCAGCAAAGCAGTGATATTACCACATCAGCAGAGCATATGTCATATTCTCCCTTTAAACAATTTAAATCCAAATAGTCAACCTAATGTCAGCCTTTCCAAGGAAGGGGTGTTCTTACCTCACTCTAAGACCAAGCAGCCATACCTTCAGATAACCACGAGAGAGAGACCAGGTTTGGGCGTCGAAGCGTGCACCGTACAGAACCGGATTTGTTAAGGTTTAACAAAAATTGAGGATTAAAAAAGAATCCTAAAATAATAAACACCATTTCAAAATACAATAGCAACAGGTTCACAAGTCCAAGTCCTCAAGCTGCCTTAATAGAGCCCCAAGCCCAGGACCAGGCCCAGGGCTTGGGCCTCAAGAAAAACTTCCTCCAAAAGAAGCCTCCAAGCTCTCAAGACCTCCAAGCTTCCACCTCTCCTTTCTTCTTCTCCATTCTTCTTCTTCCTCCTCCCTCGTCTCATCCAGGTCCATCCCCTTTCTCCTCTTTGAGTCAGAAGGAGGTCACAACTGTTCAACCTTTTAATTATTGAACATTTAAAAATTGGTTAAGGTTAAAATTAAACAAATACAAAACTTATAGTAATGATATTGTAATTTTAAAGAGGGAATATGAAACATGTTTCATGAAAAGCAGAAACACATTGTCAATGTCAATGACTTTAGAATCAATTTTATTTTCTTTAAACATTTCAATTTCAAATATCGAAACTTTAAACTTTAATGTTATTAACAGAGAACTTCAATTTATTAACAGAGACAAATATGGGCAGCTTGTCTCTCCGATTCTCTGGCCCAGGAGTTGATTTGATCTGTGCGTAGGCCCCGCCTGCATCCTGTGCCTCAATTGTCTTCATACCCGCTGTAGCGCTCTCAAGGTGTCAAAAACCCACAAGCGCCTTTTATAGAATGATAGCTGGACTTTTTATGCTTTTATTGCACCATCTAGAATATGTGTGTGTATCGGTCAAAAGTTCAGAAATGTCTATCTAGTTTCACATCCTCGTTCATATGTCCTGAAAATCAAAAAGAAGGAAACATACAATCTTATCCATTCCACAAGACAATTAGCATATATGTATCAATGGGTGAGCTTAAAGGGGTAGGTGAGGCAAAGTCAGGTCTGACAGCCGGCCCACTTACAGAGTAAAGAAAAGAAACTGTCAACAATATAAACATATGATCCTAATTTAATTACACATCTGAAAAGGGGTGGGAATATCGTTTAGACTTATTTAATCCCACCACTTCTCCAAAAACTAAATTATTAACATATATATATTTTTTTTCTTAAAAAAATCACATGTGTTATTGAAAAAACAAACAAACAAAACAAAAAACATTAAAAACAGATAAATAAATAAACAAACAAATACATACAGCAGGTAAATGGTAAACAAGCAAAATATCTTGATTTGTCTCCCCAACCTGTCACACCTTAAGGGAGCTGTCCAACACAGCAGCACGACAAGACGTAAAAATCAGGAAGACAGTCAGCCCAAATATATGGGCGGAATGGGGGGGGAGGGGGGGTGAGACTGCAGGTTGGTGGTCCGGTTGGCAGACAGCCGCGCGGGGGATGTAAGTGGACGGAAAGAAAGCGCCCGTCAAGCATGTCAGACACATTGACTACAAAGGCAGTTGGGCGGACTGTCAGGGGGAGAGAGATGGAGGAGACAGACTGATAGAGAATTATTTTGACTTGCCTCTCATCCCATGGGAGAGAGAGAGAGAGAGAGAATGACTTGGCAGGTTGCATTATACACTGCGCCTGATCATGTTCAGCAGATTGGGGTATGAAAGTTTCGGTCGGCTTAGAAGAGGGATGGGTTGTTGTAAACCCAAAACCATTTTCCATCCCTAGAAAACAGGGGGGGCGAACCAACCAAACCTTGAGTGATTTAAGGATCAAGTAGTTTGGCCTCAAAATAATTGAAGTTATATTTTCTAAAGCCAAAATGGTTGACAGCTACCCAGCGAATGAAGTTATCATCAGTTGTGTTCAATCGATACAACAATTTGATTTCACAATAATAATTCTGTGTTTCAATCATAGTGTGTTCAATCCAAAATTAAATATCTAGTACTTTGAAGGAAGGTCAACGGTTGGCAGCTACCTTCCTCCGCTTCCTGTAATAAGCCAATCAGATGCTTTTCGAACAGACATTTCTTATCTCTTGATGTATTTGTTGGACTCACAGTTTGTTACAACTTGTCTGGCTTCTGATGATTAGGTTGATGTTACGGAGACTCGTGGTTAACCAAAATTACAATAAGATTCTTTCCACAAACTTCTCACAAAGAAAATAGGCCCTGAACAATAGTCAAACAGATTTCCAAGAAGACTCAAAATACGATGATAAAGAAACTTAGATTGTCTTTCTTTTTATTATTCTGTAACTACTTTAATTTAACGGTTCAGAAATGTGTTTCCTGATTGTCTTAAAGGCTGGCGTCTTGGGAATTGTAGTCTTTTATAGTCCCTTAAAATACAAAAAGGCATGACAAAAATGTATATTTATTTTTTACTTTATTACAACATCTCAGCTTGGTTTTGATCATTTATGAATAATTGGCAAGAATTCAAACTATTTGGACAAAGCCACTGTCACGGAGAAAGATGACAGTCAATGGGAAGTATGCTAATATTTCCCCTAACCTCAATCCAAATCGGTTTGTCTCTGTCTCTAACATAGAGCTTTCAAATGATCACCTAGATGTACCACATACTGTTATATTGGGTGAATGACTGACATCCCTCTGCTGGATGTGCATCTCCTGTCTCTTTTCATTTAAGGTTGTGGCTTTGGTTAAAAAGCGCTGACAGCCATGTAACACTGTGCTGCTTTGCTGGCTGTGATGAAAGAGTTGTCATTGAGGTCCTTTAATCACACAGGGGTCACCCAAAGGGTCAGTGATGACGCAGTTGACTTCAATGGGTGTTACAATATCCAACGTTTTGGTTCTTCTTCTACATTTCCTTTTTTTCCCATATATCCAGATCTGCAATCAGTAGCAAGGGGTTAATATTGTGGGCATGGTAATAACAGACGAGTGTTGATGTTAGTAGAAGGTGTAAGCTCATCCGCCTCCTCCCTCGGGGGTTTTCTGGCAGTGTAACAACACTTCAGAGAGGGAATTAACCCCTTGACACATGAACAGCTTGTCGTGAAAACATATAGGCCGTTGTATGACTACCAACGTTTTTGTTCTGGTTAAAAGATGTTCTTTTATTTATTGTTTTCACAAGTGTTAAATAATATGCTGCAAAGCCCTTTGACAGTTGTTCAGCTATGCCAATACACACCTTATGAAATGATATTTTTTACATCACACCAACTGTTTTTTTGCCGTCCACTTTAAAGCGAGAACATTCGGTTTGGCGTGACACTTGTCGATGTTAAAGATCAATGTTGAGCTTTCACCGTGTGACTCTAATTGGTGATGCTGTCAGCTCTGATCTGTAATCATAGCAAAACTACTGCTTCAAAGTGATGAACTCTGTCCATCCAGATCCAATAAGCTGGGTGACGGGGTTGCAGTGGCCTTATGTCAGTTTGTCTGACACCATCTGAAAAGTATGAGCAGTCAATGACAGCTTTTCATAAAGAAGAATGGCAGTTTTACAGACCACCAGCTCCTCACAAACGCTCTTCACTCACCTCCCAGCCACTGCTCGTGTATGTGCGTATCTGCAGTGTGCTTGTGTGTATGGGCTTCCTTCTCATGTCTAATTTAGATTCTGATTCACATGCAAAGCCAATCATTTACATTGTGACACACAAACACACCTTTTTTATGAAGGTGCCTCAAAGTATTTGCTAATATGACGGGTTGTGCTTTTTTCTTTGGTTTTCGTTCCGTCATTAAAGCCCTAATATGTTTTTGAGGGAAGTTACAAAAGGCTAAAGTCCCTGTGTTCCCTCCAGAGGGAGTTTCTCACCCCACTTTTATTATTGAATGTATACCTGTCTTGTTGTATTCGAGCTAGTTGTTATTCTGTGATTATCTTTAATTCAACTGTATTTAAATGCTCTTTTATAACGTGTTAATGCACTTTGTCCTGATGCTTTCAATGTTTGATTTAAAGCACTTGAATATCCTTGTTGAAATGTGCTATATAAATAGACTCGCCTTGCCTATACCACAATGTGTAGAGCAGTATCACATTTAGAGCTACGATGCAACTATATGCAACAATTGGGATAATCCATCCAAACAGGCATTCATTTAGGACGACATCAATTACAGAGCCTCCTCAGATCCCCTCAATCATGCAGCTTTATTTNGCTAAACAACGAACCATTGCGGTAATCGGTTAGTGGTTGGTTCCATTGCGGGGGGGGTGGAATAGTGGACTAGCAGGAGGCTCTCGTGGTAACACAAGAAAAATTGGGTTTATAGAGAGTTCTCCCCGCCCTCCCCGAGGAATAAAGGGTTAGATTTCATTCGTCTGTCTCTTAGTCGTCGAAAAATAAAGTGGCCAAAATCTGACCAGCTCATTTTCAGACAGGTTTTTATATAAATGGATCAGGACAAAAAGAGAGAGAATAATTTTTCCTCAAACTTTCCGAATCTCTTTACACAGAGGGGACACATGTTGATGTAGAAGACATGAAAAAGTGGGTTTTGCATAATAGGTGACCTTTAACTTTGGTGTGAGACATTATTTGTGCATGCTGTGTGAGAACACAGTGTAATCTCTGCAGCTGTCTCTCCTCCAAACCGCCTCCTCCCCTCTGAAGCTGGAAGCTGTTTTCAGGACTGTCAGCGAGCCACAGTCCTTTGTCAGATGAGGATGATGACGTGGCACTTCTGTCAGTGGAGATGGAGCCAGGTGAGATTATTATCTTTGAGCACTGAGAAAACCATGGGGGGATGGGAAAGGGAATGAGTGGTTGTAAAACACTTCTGTCAAAGCACCTCAAAGTCTTCTGGCTTTGTCTCGGCCAGGCTCCTGTGACACAGACGGCGATGCATCCATTCTGTCCCTGTCGGTGGAGACACCTCCGTTTGCTCCGGGGCAGCAGCATGTGGGCGTGGTGAGCACTAACCTCCGATGGGCCCTGAAGCACTTAGCGGCAGAGCCAGCTGTGGAGCGACGGAAAGCCGTTCTAGGTGAGGTTTGATATCCTGTTTGTTTTCCATGGCCTCGCTCCAAAAAATATCAATGGAGACCAATCAGGACTGCTGAAAGTCTACACACACTGAACACTTGGGTTGCAGACTAGGCACCTAGGCACGTAAATAACAAAATGGAAACAAATCTAAGTGGTAGTACTTGAAGGAGTTAGTTCAATTGAGAATCATTACGGACATGGCTTATTTAAAGCTAATGTACCTGCAGGATTCTGGCTGTTCTGAGTGTGTGTCTTTATCACACTTATTGTAAGAGGCTTTGGATACAAGCATCAGCTAAAGGAAATGTAAAGTGATGTGAATTATTTATGTTTTTGTGTATCACTTTATAAGTCATAAAATACTTTCAGCAGACGTAAAAATGATCTTTTTTTTCTGCATGTTTTATTTGATAAAATGCTCCATAAACAAGACTGTAATCGATATGTTAACACAGCCCTTTGTAAACACCTTCAGAACACAGATATAAGTGATACTGAAGTGGAGGTTTCTGCTGAGAAAGGATTATAAAAACTCAGGACTCACTTTTTTGACAAGGCAATATATTCTAAAGAAAGCTAGAAAATATCAGGGAGTTGTATTTGTTCCGTTTTCTCAGGTATCGTCAGCCCAGAGAGTTACCTCAGCTCATCAAGTCAATATGTTCATAGTTATTGTATAAAAAGCATCAAAGCAATGTAGCACAAACAATTGATAAAACACAGAATAAATAAGTGCTAAAAGATACATAGAACTTCAAGACTTTCCTTTTCACATTAAAATGAACACAAACAGACATCCAGCCCTTCCTTGTCCAGCCTGAGGCGCTGGAGTCTGCCAGAGGAAGAGCAAACACCTCTCCCCCAGCATTCATCCTCCCTCTTTTACGGAGTGACTGTAATTGATCGTTGCTCCTGATCGGTCTCACAGCTGCTCTATCTGCACCATCAGACCCTCCCCTCTGCTATCATCTGTCTGTGTCCTCCTGTCGCCCAGGTGTCTTCCTCCTGGTTCTGCTCTTATCTGCCGGCTGCTGCTGTTTCCTGAGGCCGGCCACTCACGCCCCCCTCCTCTTCCGCCGGGACACAAACCTCCAGACTCTGCTGGCTCTCAGGAGCAACCTCAGCGGGCAGGGCATCTCCTGCCCCATGTGCTCAGGTGAGACTGTCCTGCTCCTCAGGTAAAGGGATATCTCACCCATAAAGTGACCATTTGTACATCAATGACTCACCTTCTGTTCAATTCAATCTTACAAGAAGGCTTGGTTTGTCTGACGTGCTTCCACAGTCGACAAAGAATACGATACATTTGACTCGTTTTGGTAGATTTAAGTAAATGAGTGCCGTGTCTAACGACAGCAGAACCATAGCAAAATATCCTAAATATATATTCTCACACAACGCGTGCAGTATAATCCAAGTCTCATTTATCCAGATGTGTGCCCACTACTGCCAAAACACGTGCCTTTTGTCTGAAACTTTAATATTTGAAACACTTTCAAATCTCAACAATCTCCCATTAGCATGATTTTTTTATTGCACTAACTTACCTTCTTATTTCTTTTTAGGTCTTAAGTACTGTTCATGGTATGTTCCACTGATGGTGGAGCTTGGGACATTGTCATTGCCACAACTATGCTGTAGCTATATGACAATAAGGGTTTTGAAAAATTGCATGTTTTTATGAACTGTGTGAACCCATTTACTTTAATCCATCGGGACTTTTTTTTTACTCTTTGTTCACCTGCAGGCATGTTAGAAAAATAACTATTTCTTCTAGATGTCAAGATAACAGGGGCTTAGTAATTAATATACAAATGGTACTTTTGCATATCTAATAATCCTGTGTGTGCGGTGTGTCCTGCAGGTGTGTTCATGGAAAAGCCCCATCCTCTGTACACACACACTTCCT
>NW_011369945.1:2968799-2994161 GCF_000735185.1 Notothenia coriiceps
TCTCTCTCTCTCTCTCTCTCTCACTCTCACACACACACACACACACACACACACACACACACACACACACACACACACACACACACACACACACACACACACACACACAAAAAAGGATCAGTCACGTTTACCGTTATACCTTTTTTTGAGCAAAAGGGTCCGCAATGCACTGCTTCCCACTTCTCAGATATTCATATTCGCTGGTTTTCTTAATGATTTTTAATAGGAAATTGAATATTTTGGGCTTTTGGACTATAGCTTAGAAAAAAGTGTAAACTACTGCAACCTCACAGGGATTTTATAAAACCAAATAAAAAAGAAATTTAATTAAGAAAATGATAATGATATAAAATTAATTGTAGAAATAATCAGTCAAATAAACTCTTAGACTTTATTTTAGACACTTTATAGCTCAAACTGCAATGTATGAAAGACTTAACTTGGTAAACTTGCTGTAAAAACATTCAAATCCAAAGCAAAATCCTGGTTAACTATTTCACCAAATTCTTGACAATGTGTAATGTCCACCTGTCCCCCTCAGGTAACAAGCTGTCTTCTGTCCTGCCTCTGCTCCACCCTGAGTGTCTCTCCCTCCCGCAGCCCAACCTGCTCCCGGGGCAGCTCTCCCACGGGGCGGTGGGGCTGCACGGAGGAAAAGTCCGCTGGCTGTCCATGGCCTTTGAGTCCGTGAGTCCCTTCATCTCCAGCTTTTCATGTTCCTGCATCACAGAGCGACACATTTGAATTTCACTTTCATGCCTCTAACTCGACCCCTCTCTTATCCCCAGACCACATACAAGGGCAAATCCTCCTTTCAGACCTACTCCGACTTCCTTCAGTGGGAGAACTTTATCCAGGAGCAGCTCGCCTCTCTCCCACAATCCTCTGCTCTGCAACGGGGTTTCCAGACCTGCGAGCACTGGAAGCAGATCTTCATGGAAATCATAGGCGAGTGACAAAAAGACGTGTCTCTCTTCTGCAAACTTAAGATTTAAAGGTCACCTATTATGCAAAAGTCTTTTCTACTTCAACACGTGTCCCCTCTGTGGAAAGAGACTCTGAAAGTTTCAGGAAAAAAGATTCTCTCTCTTTTTGTCCTGATCCATTTATATTTTGGCCACTTTGTGATGTCATAACGATGTGTTGGCTTGTGTAACCATTAGCCAATCAGCAACCAAGGTAACCCCCCCCCCCCCTTATCACCTGAATCTCCTCCTAGAGCACCATTGTGTTCTTTTTAACCAAATCTCTCTC
The DNA here is from genome assembly GCF_000735185.1 of Notothenia coriiceps. NCBI lineage: Eukaryota > Metazoa > Chordata > Actinopteri > Perciformes > Nototheniidae > Notothenia > Notothenia coriiceps. The sequence continues at coordinate 2,970,054 of NW_011369945.1, forward strand.
TGAGGGGCGTGGGGAGGGGCTCCTTATTTTCATCTAGATTAACAGACAGAGAATCAGCACTTTTGAAACAGGGCTGAAACAGAGGGGATTATGGGTAATGCTGCAATGATCTGTTTGGTATTTGGAGCCAAACACTTCAGAGACATGTTTGTATATATCTGAGACCTATACTATATTGATGAAAGACAGTATAATAGGGGACCTTTAAAGTTCAAAATGTTAATCTGTTAACGAAACTCTGATAATATTGTGTGTAGGCGTTGAGAGCGCCCTCTGGAGTCTGCTGCTGTCTCTGGTCATCTGTGTGGCCGCTGTGTCCGTGTTCACTGCACATCCTCTGCTGCTGCTCCCAGTGCTCGTAACCATTGTCGGTGAGGGATGAGAAGTTCAATGATAATAAAGGTTTATTTGTAAAGCACTTTATACACACAGGATGCAGCTCACAGTGGTTTAACAACTTGGCACATAATGATAAACAGTAAAGTAATACAAAGTCAAATGTTAAAACCTTTTAGCACAAATGCAGCATGTTTACATGTTACTCCATGACATACAAAAAGGTAAATTAAAGTATAAATACAATAAAATAAAACAAAAGTTGATAACAGATAACCCACTCAGTAAAAGCAAAAAAGACATAGTATGAAATAAAACAGTATAATACAATTGATAGATATATTTTACATGTAACAAATATAAAGATATATCAAAATAAAGGGAAATGTTGTTTGAAAAGTTAGGTTAAAATGTTGGAAGTGTATTGGATAAAAGCCGGGGGGGGGATTTTTTTTTTAATACCTGCCTTTCGGGGCCTTAGGTACTTAAAACCGTATAGAAAAAGAAAATTGTTAAGACACTCAGGAACGGGTTTTAAAATGAAACATCTAGGCCTGGGTCTGCATCATATGTGTAATTCTGAGAGCCTGTCCTCCCTCAGGAGTGATCTGTCTGGTGGTGGCCATCATGTATTGGCTGGGCTGGGAGATGGGAGCGGTCGAGGCCATTTCTCTCTCCATACTCGTGGGATCTTCCGTGGATTACTGCCTGCACCTGGTGGAGGGGTACCTGCTGGCTGGGGAGACCATGACCTCCACTCCTGGGCATAACTCGGTATGGGAGAGTACTTTCAAATTCAGCAATTAGTTAAAGTTCCACATCTGTTCTCAAAAAAGTCAAGAAGCACCCTGGAGGCGCATTAAGGAAAAGGAGCCGCTTCCAGTGGTGGAAATGAAATAAGTACATTTACTCAAGTATTACAATGATGAAGTATACCTGTACTTTATTTGAGTAGTATCTGTTCATTCCAATTTATACTTTAACTCTACTGCAATTCACAGGGTCATATAGTACTTTTTATGTTACTACATTTATTCAACATTTATAGATACAAATTAAGATTTTTTCAACAACACAGAAGTTTATAAAAAGAGAGAATAATTATAAACGAAACCAGCCAACTGTCAGCTTTGTCATTAAATCTAGTCATTGAGAGATAATTAATTATCATCTATGACAATTTAGGTAACTTACTATTTTACTGTGAACTATTTTTTTTTCTTCCATTGGGTACTTTTTTGTTTTAATACTTCAACTACATTTTGCTGATTAAAGTTATTTACTTTGACTTAAGTAACATTTCCAATGCAGGGTTTGTACTTTTCTTTTTACAGTGTTATACGAGTACTTTCACTTCATTAAAGGATCTGAGTACTTTCTCCCCCGCTTGTACTTTAATCTGTGTTTTCTCTGCAGGAGCCGGGGGTCGAGAGGCAGAGGCGGACCCTGGAGGCAGTCAACCATGTGGGCGTTGCCATAGTGTCCAGCGCCGTCACCACGGTGATCTCCACAGTCCCTCTCTTCTTCTGCGTCATTGTGCCTTTCGCCAAGTTTGGCCAGATAGTTGCTATAAACACCGCCGTCTCCATTTTGTTCACCCTGACTGTGACTGTGGCCATGTTGGCCTGGATGGCCCCCCCCCGCTTCAACCGCACCCCCCGCGCTGTGCTGAAGGCCAGCCTCGCCGTGACGGTGGTGTCAGTCTTGGGAGCGTTTATCTGCTGGGTGGGGGGACAGTTTGGAGCGCTGGCCTGGCAACCAATCAGCACCTAAACACACACCCGTCCGCCAACTCACACTGATGTCAGACAGGGGAGTTCCTCTGTTCACTGAAAGCACTCAGAGTAGCAGATCAGTAAATGATCTCTACAGCACAAAGATGTCAGATTCCTTTATTCGAAGCTGTTTCTCGTGACCAAACACATCTTTTTATCTTCTTAATCAGTGGATTGTAAGCACATGTATTAAGTGTTAATGACTCACTGAAGTGGGTCGACCTTTCTTGGTTGACTCAATGAGTCAGTTATTTATTTGATCTCATGTCGCCTTCAGCCTGGAGGTGGAGATGATTAAGTGATCATTGGGAAACGGAGGCTGAGTCACAGTTTTCATTGGTGTAGCTCATCGAGTTGTGAAGAGCTGATGAGTGTTCTGTGACCTGTGAACACCGACAGCGTGCTCTGACGTGTGTTAACCGGCTCTCGTGATCAACACATTTCTTTCACTTATTGTAATTTTCTTCTTGAATGTTTTTACAGCCACATTTGTAAAGCTGTCTGGATGTGGCTGGATTAAAAGTTGTACTAGTCACGTTTTTACCGTGCACAGTTTTGTGACGTAAATGTTTCAGTAAGCTGCTCTCCTCACACATTGTGAACTGAACTCTTGATGCTGCCAGCACAAACTTCTTCTTAAGAGATGTTTATACTTAAAGGTGACCTATCATGCAAAATGCACTTTTGTGCGTCTTTTCTACATGAACATGTGTCCCCGGTGTTCCAGGGAACTCACCAAGTGTCAGAAAACACAACCCTCTCTATTTTCCTCCATACCCAAATCTCTTAAAAAGGGGCTGCAACGGATCTGATACAGACTGATCCAGATTTGAACACTTCTATGACGTCACAGAAGTGGCGCTACGGCTATTGGGCCAACTCCAGCAATCAGGAGGAGACAGCCACGACATTGCCGTTGGAAAGCGCTGGAGACGCTGTAGTACATATGCCAGGCCTGTAGATGGTGCTGTTCTCACAGAATCAGCCCATGCAAAGACAGTGTTCAATTGAGCGAAATGAGGAATGGCTAAAATGCATGATCTGTTTGGTATTTTGAAAAATAAAAAGTATAAATATGCCTTATATAGGTATGGTCCTACACTATATTATTAAAATATAGCATGATAGGTCCACTTTAAAACCCCTTTCCCTTCACGTTTATATCTTGGAGCTCAAACTGCTTCTGGTTTTTCCTTTCGTTATCAGCTCCAAGTGAAAGAGACCTCTTGTCAGCTCCTCAGGTGAACGCTCACATCGTCCACTGCACTCACACACACTCACTTACACACACTCTGCTCTCTTACAGTCTAGAGTAGCACTCAAACACCCATCAACGCCGGCTCCAGTGTGCCCCTCAGTGAGGGTAAGGGCCCTTTGTCAAGCCACGTAACACAATAATGGTTAGGGAGAAGGACTCGACTGCAGCGAGAACAGTACATTTTGTTTTGTGTGTGTGTGTGTTACTTGTGAATGTCAAATAAAACAAGTGCAGGAAGCCTGGGGTGTTTCCATGTGCTGTTTTCTTCTGCATTGTTATGTAACGGAGACCTGTCACTTTCGTTCTCTACTGGGAGAGCTACAGTACGCAGCATCACATCTCCAGTTGGCCGTCGTTAATTATTCATGTGAAACGGCTCAGATTTGACATTGGATTGCAGTGCATGAATGTTTCATGTGGGTCATTAAACACCGGGGCAGCAGTTCTGCATACAGAGGCATTTAGTGTTCATTAAGATGGGAGCCGAACAAATGTTTTGCGTTAAAAACTGTAGCACTTTTGTCCTGGAGAGTCCTCGGTGTTATTTTAATAAAGCAGCATGTTCATTATGTGGCAGAAGGAAAATAAAACTGTGCTGATTTAAAGCTCATTTTCACGACTGATGATACTATAGAGTTTGAATGTTCCATTTACATTGATTGGAATATGAAGGTCATTTTCCCAAGAAGATGCAAATAACAAGCAAACGCATCTGATATATAGAAGCTGTATAAAGAAATGGTTTTACTTAGAAAGAGTAAGATGTCTTTCTTTACTGGAGCGAACACTACATTTTTCTGAATAGCCTCCACATTTGTGTTGATTACTATATATTGTATATCTAGCAGAGGTGGAAGAAGATTACTTACTTAGATGCTACAGTGTGAAAATACTCAGCTACAAGTACAAGTCCTGGAAAGTAAAAGTAATAGCATCAAGATATACTTAAAGTATCACAAGTTGAAGTACTTATTATGCAGAACAGCCCATTTCAGCACCATATATTTTAAATGATTGTATTAAAATGATTGGTGTATTAATGTGTTCATCACTTCAATGTTGCACTTGGTAAAGACGGGTTTCTTTGAATGACTTTATAGTCAAACTTTAATGTCAATCTTACTGTGTTTACAGACCGAGAGATCGAAATGACGTTTTCCTACACTACTTGGGTAGCTTAACCTATTCAATATTTTTAGTGTAGTAAAAGCATAAAGCAGCATAAAATGAAAATACTCAAGTAAAGCACAAGTACAGTACTTGAGTACCTAGTTATATTCCACCATTTATATCTAGGGGGTATTTCTTCACTGTTTTAACGCTTCACTTAAATGAGAAACATTTCAATCTGTAACAGAGAAGTGTACTTGAGGTTCAACAATCTAAATTATACCATGTCCTTAACTGAATTCAATACGGACAGATTGAAATTGCATCACCAGAAGAAAACCAATCTTTGTTTAAAGATATTGAGCCTGCACCTTTCAGGAATCTTCATGAAATATTCACGAGTTCGTATTGATCTTTTTAAAGTGTGTTTACCGAGACTGCAGTCCGGGTTCATCTGCGTGTATTTTGCAGCTTTTTCTCTTGGTTTAAGTTTAATGAATGCCAATTTCAGTTGTGCCACTCCAGCTATTTTCCCTGCATCTACACTGCTCTGACCCGCTTTGTTTTATTTGTTTTTCTGAAGAACAACAGAATGGTAAAGGGAAAGCATTGAGGGGGGGGGGAGAGGTTATATGTAGGCAAATGAATATTCAGCAAGGCGAGGAAATGAAATACTTTCCTTCTGCAGTCTGAAATGACAAGCTCCGTCTATAAATAGTGAAGCGTAGATGAAAGGATGAATAAGGGATATTTAAATGTGGCTTTTTCTCTGTTTGCTAGGTGTCAGAAAGTTATTTCAAACAGATCAGTGTACCATTTAAGTCCTCAGCTCTGTATTTCTCCTCCTACTCACATGTCCTGGATTGCACTCAAATCCGCTGGAGCGATGCAGGACAAGGTTTTACTGAAATGGCACAAAACAGTTATAAAAGTAGTATTGTGCACGAAGGTCGGACATCAAACAGATGCTTTATACTCCCTCGATGTGACACAACAATATTCTCATCGCGTTGAATGAGCAATAAACGGAGAAAAGGAATGAGTGAGCAACATAATATATTCAACACAGATCAATGGCTATACATTAGAAGGCAATTATAGGGCTAATCCAACATCACCGTTCCACCTTTACATTATAATTACTATAACAATAAATACCCAGGCTCATTTGGTTCTAGAGAAATACTTCATTGTACCAAGAAAAAGGCATTTTCTCTGGAGAGAAATTATTTTACATCAGAAGTGTAAATCAACACTGAAACATAAATCATATCTTTATTACCCCATGTTGCAGGGCACACACAATGTTCAAGTATGCCTGAGGAACTAATTGGAGCAATTAAAAAAAGAAAACAATGTAGAATAAGAGATAAAATGCATTTAAAAATAAGTGAACTGGCATTGCATTTCACAAAAATTCATAAGCTCATGATTTTGGAACAATTCACTGTAAAGTGCTAATTGGTTTGAGCTGAGAAAAGCACATGTTCCCTTTGAAAGATCATACACATTACTTTATACATGGATGTACAGTAATAGCCAGTCCTCAGGCCAGCAATTACCAACCAGAAGACATGGACCACAATTCATGTATTAGTCCTTTAATAAGATAACTGCTTCCTTAATTTCCTTGTTAATGGTAACAACGAGAATCTTGCCACTGGGTGCCAGGACAATGCCAATTACAAATGCTGGTGTTGTCACTGTACAGTTTTCCTTCTTTCCTTGTAATTACATGCAATTGACCGACATACAGTATCAAAAACCTCAAGTCAAGTCCTTTTACAGATAGGAATCCTTGAACCAAAGGGATGTGTGAGGAGAGGAGAGCAATTATTGAGGAGTGCAGGAGACCATCCTATATTCCTCTTCCTCTTCCTCTCCCCCTCCCGGATGTGGTGGGCTGGCCCGACAAAAGCCCGCCTTCCTACAGGTCCTGAGAATCCACTGTTTTCCTTTGTGCCTCTCATTAGGATGCACATTTAAAAAAAAAAAAAAAAAAAAAAGGAAATAAAAATATCTGGAGGTGTCTGGGTCAATAAATCTTCCCCTACTGTCCGCCTAAGGCAGACGTTGATCCCCCCCACCCCAATCCTAACCATACAAAGGTAAAAACAAGGTGTACTGCAGAATGGCTTTACTCCTCACAGTCTGTGGGGGGCGCTAGAGCCCCTGGGAGCTGAGGTGCGGTTGGTGGTCTTCCGGCTGTTCTGTCGTGTCTGATTTATCTTGGCGGCCAAAGGTTTCCGAGCGTCGGGCTTGCGCCTCCCCTGGGGGCCCCTCCGTTTGCCCCTCTTCCCCGCACGGCCCCTCCCGGCCCCCGCTGGTCACTTGCGGGAGTGCAGTGTGTCCTGGAACTTGGTGCTGGTGTAACGCACGTGGAATCCTTTCTTGTTGATGGTGTCGTCGGAGTGGAACTTGATCACAATGGAGTCACCGGCCGAGTAGATCTCCTCTGGAGGCTGAGGGGGGGAAACAAGAGATTCATTTGTATCGTCACTTTCTGCTCCTCGGACTGCACTTCAACAGAGGTGGGAGAAGTAGGCCTACCCAAATATTGTACTTGATTAAAAGTAGAAGTACCAGAGTGTAGGAATACTCTGTTACAATTAAAAGTCCTGCATTCAAAATCTTACTCAAGTAAAAGTAGAAAAGTATGAACACATATACTTAAAGTCCTCATTATGCAGATCGGCCCATTTCAGAATAATATATATTATGTTTTGATCATATTTATTGATGCATTAAAGTGTTATCAAAGCTGGTAAAGGTGCCGCTAGTCTCAATGACTCTGCTTTTGAATTTACTCCAAGTGTAACTAATGTCTGATTTAAGAGTTGATTATGTTTTATATCATTAATCCAAAACTGCAAAGTAACTGAAGATATTAAATACATGTAGCAGAGTAAAAGTACAATATTGATCTCGAATTGTAGTGGAGTAGAAGTACAAAGTAGTGCCTCGAAATTGTCAATTGTACTTAAGCACAGTACTTGAGTAAATGTACTTAGTCACTTTACAACACTGAACTTCAATTAAAACTAAGACTCCTCACATGCTGATACTGAAGTCTGATCATTGACCACGACGAAAGGCTTCTGACTGCAGAGGACTGCTACTTCTGTAAGAGCCAGGGGCCCCGCAAGGGTCTGGGACTGTACGGCTTTATTCTGATTAAGGCTCTGGCTGCTATTGAAGTGAGGGTAAAATAAAACTGAAGATTAGTTCCATGTGCAGCGCTCGACAAAGCTCATTTCTCCCCTGAACAAAACCATACACTGCACAGCACTTCTAAAATGTCATGAGTACAAAGCCTGCCCTCTCCAACGAAACAAAAAGGGGAATTCACTTTATTATGTGTTCATAGATAAATATGCAACACAGGACCTGGCTGGGGTATCACATTAATATGAATTTGAAACATCGTACTTAAGTTAATCACTTGTTTGAGGTGACACACTGTGGCGCCGCGATGTCGGAGAAGGCAAAGCTTGTGCAACCAACTGTAAAACACTGGGCTGTTTAATAAAGATGTCATTCATAACATGAATAATATATCTACAATAGCCCATAAGTCCTGGTGTGGAATTAGGTTTAAAACGCCAGAAGAAAGGGGTCAACAAATCGCATTGTACAACCGGCTGAAATGCAGTCTGCTATTTAACTGCGAAAAGCCCTGGGGCTGAGAGTAAGCCTCCCCTCACTATAATGAGTTTTCACCCTACTTCTGACTGAATTGTGTCAGTTCATTTCGACCTGTTTTATAAAAGGAAACTTGATTGAGGAGCTTCTCCCTGGGGTTCAGGGGGCGTCATGTCCCCTCCAGAAAACACTTCACTAGAACAGGCGTCAGTAAAAGGCCACAGCTTATTATTGAAGCGTTTAAATGAAATCAAGCTGTTCTCTGACCTGAGGAAACTTGTGTTTCTATTCCCTGCTGGCCTCATTGTTCCAGTCTCAGGCTGCAGCCTCAGCAATGGCTGATTAATTCACTCTAACAACCGGATGCGAGATACTCTGATAGGCTATCGGCTCCTAGGGGGTGATGGCTTTTGTCGACCCGCAACCGCCTCCGCAGAAACACTCCCAAACCCAGAGGAACATGTTGAGTTTAACAAAGTAATTCAAGCCGGAGTTTGGACTGGAATCAAGGGTAGTTTAAAAAGTCCAACTAAAAGGTCAGCTTATTCCAGAACAATAGTCTGAAACTCCAGCTGTTTTACAGTAAAAACTGTACTGAAAGGTGCTGTGATAAGGAACATGTTCTTACCCCTGAGCCACAGTAGCGTCCGAGCCGTGGAGACTTGGTGTCGGCTCCGTCAAACAGCTCCATGTAGTCGTAGCCGCAGTCCGCCTCCTCCTCGATCTCAAAGGTCTGGAAGATGAGCTCCACGCCGTAGCCTTTCTCCGCCGAGATCACCCACTGACAGTCCGAGGCTCCGGGGTAGTTGTTGTCCCCGAACTGTGCATGGGAGAACACGTCCTTGGTTTTGACCTCAGCCTTTAGGCGACCTCCACACTCTGCGGACAGAGAAGTTGAGCTGAGTTGGACATTTTGAAAACAGAGGTCAGAAACAGCTGCTGTGCTTGGGGGTCTTTAGCTCAGCTGTGGTTTTACAGTCACACAGATTCAAAGGACCATTCTGCAGTTAGTCATAATTATTCTCAGACAGGGTGTTAAACTCAGACCAAACTAAATCCTGTGAGCATTATTCCCACAACCATTGTTCTGTCAACACTAAAATGATGTCCCAAAAACATGACGGCTTAGATCATTTACTGGAATGCCTCTTTGTTTCGCACATTCCTCATTAGTTTATTGATAAATTGAAATAAATGGGTGCCTCGGAAACAACAGCTAAACCTTATTATAAACATCAATTTACAAACTCTCACACAACTTGTGCGGTGTGATGAAAGTGTCATTTAAGCAGTTGTATTCTCACTTCTGTCCACACACACGTTGGCTCTTCCCTTACAATTGAAAACACATCTGCATAAACAGAACTCGCACGGATGCAACACTCGCCTGATAACGTGAGAGACTGTTTATGCGGAGATGTACAAGACTCTGCTAACAGATGTTTTCATACAGTTTTGCTGTTGTTAAACACGGCCGCTATTTACTTTACACGAGAGCTGAGTACTTGTGTCCTTTCAATAGAAGGATAATCTGTTATAGCAGCATCTGTTCTTACCTGCAGTATGGGAGGCCTGGAAGCCTTTCTTCTGCACTGAGTTATCGGAGAAGAAGCGGACGAACAGCTTGTTGGCAGTAGACGTGATGGGTGGAGGTTTCTTGGTGCCGCAGAACCGACCCAGACTCGCAGCTTTCCCATCTCGCCCGTCGTAAATTTCGATGTGGTCGTAAGCACACTCCAGGTGGGCCTCCATGTCGATCTCAATGAAGGCCTGCGACAAAACAAGATGAGTGTGTGTGAAAATGGACGGCTGTGGCTCAGTGGGTAGAGTGCTGGACTTCGAATCAGGGGGTACCAAGTTCGAGTCCCACTGCAGTCAGCATGTGGTTGTGTCCCTGGGCAAGACACTTCACCCCAAATTGCTCCTGTGGGGATTGTCCACAGTACTGAAAGTCGCTTTGGATAAAAGCGTCTAACAAATGACATGTAGTGTGAAAATTAAAATGTAGGAGTTCAAATGTTAAGTACTTTGAGACTACCTTTAAAAAAAAAATCAAATTCAATTCTTTTGACAGTGATCTGGGATTTCTAGAAAATGTATCCGCACAGAAAAAACTGTGATTCTCTTGGAAGCACACAGATGAGTTTAACAGTGTTTGACAACAGTTTTGAATTGTTATTTAGGACAAGAAGACATGCTTTGATGTCATAAGAGAGATCTTTTTATAAGCAAATGCTACAAATAAAAAAGGATATTCAAATAATCTACATCCTGTCAGTGACACATTCGACATAAATGCAGAAAATAACAGAAGGGGGAGCCACACATCCTGGTTTGGGCTGGCATATCGGTCACTGACAGCAGAACAGTAAACACAGATGTCCTCACTGGATTTAGCAATTCAATTACGCAAATAAGCGACACACACAAATCAAAAACGTGACTGACGAGAGAAAAATGACACGGAGAGCGGGAGGAAGTCACACGTACGATTTTGATGCGGTGGCCGGGGGTGGTGGTGAGAGCCCAGGTGCAGGCCTTCTTGCTGGGGTACTTATCCGGCCAATTGGGGCTGGTGATGTCACCGCTTACACTGTTTACGGTGTGATCGCATCCAGCTGTAAACAAGCATCACTGAGTCAACCTCTGCACCATGCTGATATGGAACACACTGTTTTAGACTCAAAGTAATCATTGCATAAGTCCGGAGCAGAAACAAATGATCTGCTAATATTATTATTACTACTAGCTGCTACTCCTAGTTAGTCCATCCACTACTGAATATTTACGTAACGATGTGCAATAACAATTTGACCAATATTATATACCACACTTCATTCTACACTTATTTAATGTTATAAATACTTAAATGTGGACTTCTGTAAATTGTAATTTTTTTTATTTCAATGCTATGTTCATGCCTTTTTGTATAATAGTGTTCTATTTTTCTATACTTTTCTGTAACAATGTAAGTTTCCCCTTTGTGGGACGAATAAAAAAAAGTCTGATTCTGAAATAAAGAGACAAGACTTTGAGTTGAAATACCTTCTTTGCAGTCGTGTTTGTTCTCATGCAGCACGAAGCCGCTCCTGCACTGACAGCTGTAGCTCCCGAAGGTGTTGACACACTCATGTTGACAGCCGCCGTTCTCCTTAGAGCACTCATCTTTGTCTGAGGAAGCACAGAGGACACACGCTTGGTGACTGTTTCCTTTCAAGACTGACAGCTAGCAGCAGAACAAACATGTTTCTCTGAGGACTCACCTGAGAAATACTGCGCTTTAAAGCCCTTTTTGGAAACGGTGTTGTCTGATTTGAACTCAATGCGCATGTTGTTGTACTGGGAGGTGATAGCTTCTGGTTTCTCCGCTCCACAGAACTTCCCGTGTAGCCTTGAATCCGCCGACAAGCCGCTGCGCACCTCCACGTAGTCGTACTTACATACCTGAGCAGAGAAACGGAGCGTGTGAGGAGGATGGGGCATTTTATTTAGCTTTAATCATGAAACATAAGGAGGACAGGGATGTTTGTGCAGTGACAGAGAGAGAAAACGGAACAAACCCACCCTGTGTCGATTCAAAATAACCCAAATGCTCACGTCATTGCCCTCGGTCTCGAAGACGTCAAAGAGCAGAGTGATGCGGTACTGCGTGGGGGCCACCAGCTGCCAGATGCAGTTCTTGTTGGGGGGGTATTCTCTGGGCCACCCCGGGCTGGTGATGGACCCATTCAACTTGGTGATGAAGCCTCCACAGGCAGCTGGACGGAAACATGGGAAGAGACAAGAATAAGAAGTTTGATACAGATGCACAAAGGTAGATAGAAAATAAATAATATCAACAAATAACTCAGTAAGACGTCTTCGGCACTGCAAGCCACACAGCTGAAATGAAAGCTCTCTGAAATATCCTTTTGTGTCCGAAATAAACCCGATTACTGAGGACTAAGGCAGGCTTTGGTTATGCAAGACACACATGTTACAACAACTGGTGTTGCCCCTCACCTGGCTATTTTTAGCTAAACCTAACATGCAGTGCTGATCCGTACCAACCGCAGTAGATGTGATGTTGAAACATGGACTGTGAAGTTATTAAATGTGGACGGATTGTTGGAATATTAAAGGTTTGGATTGTTGAGGCCGATGGACTCCTTCAATTTCTTGCAGACAGGTGCGTAGGAGGAAATGTCCAAAGCAAAGAGATAAGAGGATTTTTGCACACTGCCCTTTTAGTTGCAATTACATGTATTTAGAAATACAAATGTTGAGTCATACACTTTAACTTTGTAAACCTTTTTGGAGGTTTGTGTAAGTGCAAATAGCATTTAATTTGTAACAATTGAATTGCATTATTCAATAATATTACATTACACTTCATTTAGCTGATGATTTTATCCAAAGCAACTTACAATAAGAGCATAAATCATAGAGATAGAAAAATGCAAATATATTCACTTCAAATAATCCAAGTGCTGATGAATTAGTTTCAAATGGGCTAAACTCATTAAGGGCTCAACATTTTATTTATTTATTAAATGAACGAGTGGTTTTTATAGTGTGATGAAAGAAGTACATTTCTACTGTCCTGAGGGAGCTCGTTCCACCATTTCAAACTAATGCATATAACTAACTGCATTCAATCTTTCGTGTGAAATCTTATCCATGATTTATTTCAATTTAATTTGCTTGTCTTCAATTGTTACAGTTCAATACCTTTTACAAAAACAAAACATAAAACAGTAATAATGAAATATTGCCGTTCATAGCATAACTGTTGTGACAGCTGACTTTAAGGGAAGGAGCTTCAGGACAGAGGTCAACCAGATTAGGTCCAGCTTGTACAGTAGCATTTAGGTCTTAAACGACAACATATCATTTGAGATAAAAATAACGCTTGCATTGTTATGACTCAATACTTTACAAAGGTAGTGCCCGGCCAGCACATACATCACAGTTGGCATCTGGTTCTGGCTTTAGAGTGACTGTACTTATTGTATTTGGGTGGCTAACTGCGTAAAGTTCTTTAGCATGTCAATTACATGGTGACTTTTCTCCCTGTACTTACCCTCGCAGCTGCGCTTGTCAGCAGCCAGCTCATAGCCTGGGTCGCAGGCGCACTTGTAGCTGCCCAGTGTGTTGACACAGCGTTGCTCACAGCGACCGTTGTCCGGCTTGGAGCACTCATCCATCTCTGAAAACACAAAGTTATGTTTAGGATCCTTTCTGCTGGCCCCCTGGCTCGCTGGCTTACAGGAGAAACCCCTCAAAACAACCGCAGGCACAGAGGGTCCCACAGAACCCAGAAAAATGATCTGATAAAAACGGACAAAATGTTTTCAAAAGATAACGAGACACAGGGAGCGATTGCTGCAGCATGTCAGATTAAACAGATGTCGACTTTCTTTCTTAAGAATTTACAACCCTCGACCTCTGACCTTTGAAGAAGTTGGCAGCAAAGCCGGCCTTGTTGACGGAGCCATCCGAAACAAATTTCATCCACAGCTGGTTGGAGCTGGTTTTGATGTCATCTGGCTTGTCGTAGCCACAGAAGCGTCCCAACAGGGGGCTGTTTTCAGAGTTCCCATCGCGCACTTCCAGGTAGTCATAGGCACAACTGTCATGTCTCTCAATCTGGGGTTTGACAACAACAACCACAACAACAACAACAACAACATCTCCAAATCAGTCATAAAACTCAACAATTGTACTAATAAATGACAAAGTACTGTGGTCTTACCTCAAAAGACTGGAAGGTGAGGCCTACATGGTAGCCCTGCGCTACAGCTATCTTCCACACACACACTTTGTTCGGCCTGTAGTCATCAGGGTAGTTGGGGGATTGGATCTGGCCGCTGTCTTTCTTCACCTCGCCTCCGCAGATGGCTGCATGTGACAATAAAAACAATATCAAAAACAATACTGCGCTCCCTCGATAGCAGTATCATCAGCACATGCCTCTGAAGATAAAAACGTGTGCTCTGTTTCTGATTTATGCAACGAGGATTAGCACACACACACACACACACACACACACACACACACACACACACACACACACACACACACACACACACACACACACAGTCTGGAAACAATGGAGCCGAGCGTGAAGGCCTCCCAAAATGTGATTAATGCAGCGTAAAGTGTCTGACACATCAGCAGCAGGGGAGCCAAAAACTGGATATGACTGCTGCAGCCTCCAGGCACATTGTTGGATGTGTGACTGGCCATGCGTTCAGTCAGCTGAGCGGCATGTGGGGATGGGGTGCAGCGGGGTCAGGGAATGGATGCTTACCCTCATAAACGGCGGAGAAACCTTTCCCAACCCAGTTACTGCTGCTGCGAAACTCAATCCACAGGCGGCTGTCGGTGGAGATGATTGACTCCGGCAGTTTATCTCCACAGAAACGACCTGAGTCACAGGTGAGAACACACCGGAGGAACCAAGATTTTTGATTACATTAAAAAACATTACATTATAAAAAACTTAACACACAGGTGAAAGTGTACTAGAGGAATTCAAAGACATAATTGAAAAACATAAAATTGGACAAGAACTAAACAATTAGCATTTCATTTAGCTAACTCATTTACTGAGTGTACTTCTGACAAGCTAAAACAGAACGCTACTTTTTACCTCCTTTAACCTTAAAATGCCTTTACCTTAAAAAAAAATGCAAATAATGTACATGTTTTTGTTCTTTTGAACACTTGTAAAACCTGCCATCACTACCGTAACCATTTTTTATTTGGGATTGCATATTCATTTTTTTTTTATATTTGTTGGACAAAACAAGACATTTGGAGATGTCACCTTTTTCTGGTCCAGAAATGTTTCATCAGATAATCAAATGAATCATGATTGCAGCCCACATACAGCCTTCTCTAGTTGAAACTGACCTTTGAGAGGCGCCTTCCTCCAGTATCCATCTCGAATTTCCACATGGTCGTACCAACACAAGTGGCTCCTGTACAGATCCATGGAGGTGAAGTTGAGAATGATCTAGGAAATGACAAAGAGGGCGTGACACGTTTCACATAAATAAGAAGTACCTCATTCAGCACGTCAGTAAAAACAGAAAGTGAAACTTGTTCTCTGGCATCTCAAAGTGGAGCTTTCCATATGCTCATACCTTCTCCCCTGGTGTGACTGATATTCTCCAGATGCAGTGCATGTAGGCTGAGTATCCATTGGGGAAGCCAGGAGAGGAGAAGTTCCCACTGCTTTCCTGCATACTGTCCCCACATCCTGTGCACAAACACACACACACAAACACACACGTTAGACCTGAGCCGTGAGCATGATGCGCTGCCAATTAGTCTCTGCCTGATAACACCTAATCCACTAATTCAAGTTATACACACATCAGCTCTGAGGAGAGTCCCCCCGCTGCAGAGACAGATGCTGGAATTATAAAACAGCCAATGTGAAGTAAAGGGCAGCGCTTTAATGTTCAAAAGCACATCTGCTGATTATATTCGCCCGCACCTCACCCCTCCCCCCGACTCCAGATGATGATCACACAAAGGAATAGAGTGTGAGACACTTTCTCTGAGCATCCTCTGAAAATAAACCTGGCCCACTATAAATAACTGAGCCTTCTGGAGGATGTGATGCATTATGAACACATTGTGAAAAACCACCCTTAGTTTGACTGGCACAAATTAAAGGAGCCCTATTATGTTTGTTTGGGTTTGTTCTCTCCTGTAGTGTGTTATATAGGTTTTAGTGTATGTAAATGGTCTGCAAAGGCTAAAATCCCAAAGTTTCCTCCAGAGGGAGTTTCTCTCCCACACACTCTCTTCTTCCCCCCCCTGCCTGAAACGCCTCTATTGGACTCCTTTGTTAACTTAGTACCATAAATACATTACTATATAACTCTTGTGCTTCTATTGGCCAGCGGGGGGCTAAGGGGCAGGACATTGATTGTTCTGCTTTTATTTATGTCTTAATGTGTGCATATGTATACATGTGTCTGTTGATTGGGTATATATATATATGATATACATATTTTATACATATTTTTTTATATATTTGTATTTTTGTATTCAGGATTGTGGGAAACAGTATTTTGATCTCTGTCTGTACACACAAACTGAAAGATTGACAATAAAGTTGACTTTGACATAGCGGTTGGCCAATCACAACAGAGCCGTCCAGCTAACCAATCAGAGCAGACTGGGCTCTGGTTTCAGACAGAGGGTGAAAAGAGGTGCTGCAGCGCAGGCAGTGTGTGAAAAATAAAGAGCTTTGTAAACATGTCACAGTACAAGAATTATACAGAAATATGAAGCAAAACATGTGCAAAAGATGGCCCCTTTAAGTGTGCAAGTGTGCGAGGACTGATCCCAGACACCAGGCACAGCCTCGTGGATCTGCTGAGGGAGGCTGATGCCAAGTGAGGGAGAGACACATTTGATTAAGACGGGGAGGAAATAACAGTGAGCAGATTGCATCTTCTATCTGCTTTCCATTTTGAGATAAATGTATGCATTCATTATAACTCTGTGTTATCTTTACCTTGAGGGGGTGTTATGAAGGAGTCAGGAAAACATCTCCAATTGTTCTCATCTATCACTTCCCTTGAGGACTGTGTGTAAGCAATAACATGAAGAGCCCTCAGCCCAGGGTTGTGTGTAATAATGCTTGGCAGAGGTTCGCCGGTACTAAACCCTTTACAAGCTTCCAGGCACACACCGGGGATGACAAACGCAACCAGGAATGCTTCATGAATGGCAGATCTGTGGTTCTTTAAGGATTTTTTATTTTCCAAGAACATGTGGAGACTCACCACCTCGTCCCCCGCAGCGTGCGTCACCTCATCCAGTCAGTTTCTTCCTCACGAGACCGAAATTGTCGTGAAGAAAGAGACAGAACGCTTCCAATGTTACATTTAAAAATTCCTCACTAAAACCACATAGGCTGGTCCGGCTCCGGTGACCATGACTGTGTTTATTTAAGGAGCTTTAATGTGAGGCTAGCTATCCTCGCCTGACTTACAATTAACTGTCAGTCATCAAATCTATTCAGCAGCAAGCTGATCTCAATGTACATCTGTTAATGCCATAAATCCTATTTACTTCAACAGCATTAAACCCTCTCTCCCCTGTAATCATAAACAAAGTGAGTGGTTTGGTAAAGTACCAAGCTTATGTAACTCTTAGTATAGTCTTTTAGTTCACATTTCACATGCTGTGATGTGCGCACATGAGTGTTCCCGAAAATTGTTTTAATCATTGTCTTCTCGAGACCAGCTGTTCTTTTACGTCTATCTGGGAAAGAGTGATGACAAACTTCCTGTCCTTGGGTAACGTTTACACTCCACCCAGCTTGGGACTTTCGGACGCTGTAGCCAAGGACTGACGCCACATCAAGAGACGATGCTCGGCTATGAGCTGAATCGAGGGAAAACAGGAGGCAGACCTCTCTTCAGCTCTATGTTACACACACATGCAAAAATAGACAGGAAAAACCCAAAGCAGACAACATCTGTCATTTTGGTCTTACTGGAGCATTTGTAGAGTTTGCGTGCCTGTATGATATCCCCTTTGCTCAGTCTGGTTCTCTGGCCAATGGGTGGTCGCACTCCGTTCACATCGTAGCGTGGCAGGATGGTGTCCAGGAAGATGCCTCTGTAATTCAGCAGGAGAGACCAAGGTTAATGTCGCATGAAACCCAGACGGCACGCACACATCCTGATGATAGTCCAACATACACGCACGCCACAAAACAAGTTCGCCTGAGGATTAAGTGACTTACCATCGGATAGCGCAATCACTGTCAACATTATTATTAAGGGTTTTTAAAGGATTGAAACATCTGAAAACCATGAATGTGGTCCAGTGTGGATCAGCCAAAATAAATGTGGTTGTTTTGTTTAGCAAATCCAGCAGACAGACGACAGGGGACACAGAGACATTCTTTTTCATATACACTTTAAGCTTTTAAACAGACATGTAACCCTTGACACTAGGAACAAAAGTGTGCATTTTTCTACAATAAAATGTCTAAATGCATTTCAGATGTCTGATGGAAAACCCACATCTAATGAAATCTTACTGAAAGACTGATTGTGATGAGATGTGGCAGCAGTTAAATTGGACAGCATGAAGCTTTTCAGAACGCACACCCACACCTATGTGTGAGTATTACCATGATCCTGTCTCCTGCTTGTACTCTAATAAACCGAAAATAATAAAAGATGTGGCACATTAACAAACTTCTTATCTGTGAATAAACACTCTTATAACAAATAACCAATCAGGAGCTGGTCGGTGCATTTTCCACTTGACCCATCAGCCATTTTTAATGAGGTACATTAGACCAGTGATGTTGTTTTAATGGGGCCCTATTATGCTCATTCTCAGATTCAGATTTGTATTTTGTGCCTCCACTGTGACTTTAAGGTTCAAAAAGCACCTCTTTTCACCCTCCGTCTGAAACCAGAGGCCAGAGACACTCTGATTGGTTAGCTGGACGCCACTGTTGTGATTCGTCAACCGCTTAGAGATGTACAAAACCTATATGACACACTACAGGAAAGGAAAAACCCTGAAAAGCATAATAGGACCTCTTTAAAACGGAAAGATTTATGATTTTGAACCTTTTTTATTGCCACATGTTTCTTTTTCTCCCACCAACATGTTGATTGTAAAAGTGAATGTGTTTCATTTTAAATCAATGTTGTTTACTTTCTGATTCTTCAGATATTATCACTTCTTGCTGAAAGGCAATAGATGGACAGTTGCAGTCACTTATCAAAGCTTTCCTTTGAAGTCGGGGTCACGCTCTGTTTCTGAGGTGAACACTGACATCATTCTTCACACGCGTCTGCCTTACAGATGAACCCAAACGTAAGCCTTTCTCCAAAACAAAACTTAACAGATGTGAAAGGAATTATAAATCCATCAGGTAAAGTTTCTTTGTAGATTTTCAGGAGAAAAATGGCAGAACAGTAAGAACAGAACAAACTCTTTCCACACTGTGCTGTCTCACATGACACATTGCTAGTTTATCATCTCCATTTTCCTCCAAGTATTGGCGAGCAACGGCCTGGCTCCCCGGCCGTTCCCATGGTGACATGCCTATCAACGCCAGGCATGTGCAAACAGAGCAGCCTGAGCTAACAGTTTAGATTCTGCCGACACGTCCGTCTGTGAGCTTCCAGGAGCCCGTATGCTGGTGAAAAAAACGCCACTCCAGCCGGTGTCAGAGCAGACAAAGGGCACACTGGCAGGTCTCTATTTGAGTTGGCACCGCTCCATGCGTCAACCCTGAAAAAATATCTCGGAAGCGAAAGAGGGGGCAGGCCGGGTTGTGGGTCGGGTAACACACCCCACACAAAAAGCACGGGGATGAGCCCTGCTTGTGCCCTGGAGACACAGCAAAACATCAAGACACGCCATGAAATCTTCCGAACAACACCCGAGGCAAAGGCCCTGGCTTCCCACGGTGATTTACTGTAAAACACCGAGCAAACACACTGGCTAATAACGGGGTAACAAAGGGAGACACTGGCCCAGGTAGATCAGCCAATCAGCGCTCAGAAAAAGTGCTTGGAATGACTTGTGAAAAGCTAACAGGAGCCCCTTGTCTGCTTATACAGCTCTGTGAACATTCCCCAGCAATGGCAGCCATTTCTCTCGCAATCTAAACAGTCTTATTGATCAACACACTTCCACGAATTAGGACTCCAGAGTAAGAGTGAAAACAGAGGATGTGGGGATTACCCAATATAAAAAGGGCTGCTCCTTTGTGCAGAGAGCAGTTGTGCATACCCAAAATGTAGAGGGTCATGAGTCCATTCGTGACCATGAGAGTGACAGCAACTACATAAATATCCTGTTTCAAAGTGCTGAGCTCAAGGAAGATAAAACCGTCCTCTAAAAACAACTTTTTCCTCTTATTTTCAAAAAAAATCAAACTCGTTATCAGCTGCAGTGGAGGTCACAAACTGACCTCAAAGCCCACACTGGAGAAAAAGTAGTTTTTGGTATGAACTAAAAAAAGGTTTGGGGAAATATGTTACATCATCATATCATACCAGAAGTTATGCTATAACTTTACGGTCCCTCATTTTCCTGTTTTTCCCGTACAAAGACAAACCAAACAAGAAAGGCCGTGCCATATTTCAGCTTTAAGTGCACTCTCTACCTTCAGTTTGGATGCACGGGGGCCCGACAGGCATTTCTGTACATTGGCCTACACCCAGCTGAGCTTACGTTTACACAAAGATTCCCTCTCTGCTTCCCAGAATCTGTTTGCTGCAAGAGCATGGCCGTTTACTTGAGAAGAGGCCCATACACTCAGAGAGTAACACAGGGCATGGGAGAGCTGGTTGTGGGGAAAACGTATATATATATATATATATAGAGGACACATGTAAGTCCAAAGTGACAGCCAACACCTTGATCTCAAAGCTCAGTATGGTAGTAATAATCTTAGCCTGGGTAACCTCAGTTTTTGCTTAGTCTGGATCACATGGCACACACTCTTGCTTACTAAAAGCTGTCAAAACTACTCCTGCTATAGGCAGACCTTTGCAAAGTTGAAGTGACCTGCAGCTGTCCAAAAGGTTCCCACATGTGTTTATCTAAGCGATAGAGGAAGGGTGGAAAAAATGCAGTTTTCTTACACAAAACTGTCATATCCTGTACATGGCAGCAGGAGGTAACCATAATATTTACACGGCTCTATGTGAAGCTCGGCTGTCACAGCTTACGAAATAATTTAATGTACATGGACAGGTTGTCAGGAAGGCACTTTGCAGTGAGCGTGGCGGTGTATGTGTATTTACAATGATGACTCAGAATATGAATCAACTTCCCCAAGAGGTCTATTTTGGCTGTGCAGTCACCCAGCTGGTAAATTAGACTTTAAATCAATCACAGCCTAAGATGACTAGAGTAAGAGCCCAGACTGACCAGTATTCGTCATGAGGCTTTGTCTAGTAACATCTTTCCTCGCCGAAACAGCCCTGTGCCGTGCTGAATGACAGCACAACATCTGGAAAAGCTTCCTGTAGCATCTGACAGGGAGTAAGGAAAGAAAATTAAGTGTTAAGTAAGGGTTAGATATTTACAGTTCCCCTTTTACAAACAGGACTTCCTCTAGGGCAACATTTTCCCACTAATTCAATACTCAATGCGCTTTAATCTGGTTTGAATAGTTTAGCCATTTAATCAAGGTATTTACCAACTGTCCAAAGTCTAAGATACAGACATTTAGAGTCATGTGGTTTTATTTGCTGAGCCTGAGGAGCATTAAACGTTAGCAGAGCCTTTCCTTCATATGGGAAAACACAAAGGCAACATTAATGCAGACAATAAAATGCCCACCACTGCATTCCTTACCATGTGTAGGTGATTACTAGTGGTAGACCTAAATTGTGCTTGGAGTGCAAACCACATTCAGTAGCATGGCATGTATTATAACACCTGAGTGCTATGAAGGTGCTGAAAGGCTTTGCAGCAGGCGTAGGAAATGAATCTCTGAGTCCCTGCCTATGTGGACATCATGCTACTAATCACCATGGCCTCTTCAAAGAGCCTTCAGTAGCATAATGAGGTGCTTCATGGTGTGAAGGCACAACTTTTACAAGAAGCTTCACATAGCCTTGAGAGTGGCACAAAGACATGTTGTCATGATGAAGCAGAGCTACTGTTGCTGGGCTCGCTCAGCCCCAGGACCGTGCTGCTTTATTGGGGCTGCTGCTCGAAAAGAGGAGCCTTAATTTGAACAGGCTGTGGGAAAGAGCTGGCACATAACCGAAGAACACTTTCACTATGGTATGAAGACTTTACTAAAACAATAAGGAGTCATTTTGAAATGATCATAAACACACATTTCTCAAAAACCTAAAAAAGCAGATCAGAGCTTTTAACGAGGGAGAAGTTGTGACCTTAAAAGTTTAGATAAAGTTTTTCAGGGCGCCAAATAAAGGTCAAAGCCTATGAAGTAAGAGCTCAGCTATTGAATCTTACGGGTCTAATTGAATTCACTCTGGATTTGAAAGAAGCCAAATCGACCCAAACACGTCAGATTTCTTGCTAAGTCTTACTTCATGCACATGTGTTATATTGTGACCCTCAGTATTTCCATTACAGCAATACGAAATTTAATCCAAACATTGAATAAATCACATAAGCGCTCCTACAGTCTCCCCAAGGCCCCATAGAATGTGAGCAACACTTGTTGAAAAAAGGCCAGCCAAAAAAAGCTAAGAGAAAAGAACTTAGTATAAATAGAGTTTTTTGTTTTTAAATCTCCACTGAAGACCCACTTTCTTTAAAAAAAAAAATACGATTTTCTATCTCTTTGAATTTAACACAGTAAGACAATTCAGATCCAAAACAGACGTTCAAAGAACAGAGAGCCTTCTCTAAACTTTTTTTGTCCTCAGGCTTCATCGCTTTTTGTGATTTATTATTGGAGATATTTAAGGGTTTATTTTTCTCTTTGGGAATCCAGCCACATTACTCAGCAGCAGCCACAGACCCGGTGCATTACAGATCTATATAGTCATAAAAAACACCCTAATGGCCGAAATGGAAAACAGAGATAATAGGTTAAAAGGTTACAGCAGTGCGGGAAACAGCTTGGCCGGACTCGACTAGTTTTCATGTCTGGGCCGTAAGAAGGGGAACTTGGCCTGACTCCTACCTGGAGAATGTATTCCTGGCATAGTGCATGATGCTGTCAAAGTCATAGTCTTCTCCCAAAGAGTCCACCTCCCCCGGCTCCATCTTCAGAAAGTTATACTCTTGCCCTGTGAGAGGAAAAGTTGAAATGTGAGGCCGAGTCATGCTGTGGAACCTTATGTATTAAAGGTGCTTTCAGAGAAAACAGTCAAACACACCCGATTTATATTAAAAATATTGAAAATGTGATCTTTTTAACAGACAATGGTGTTACAAAAACTGGCCTGGATACTGACTATCATAATGAGCTGTGTATATGCTGTTGAGCAAATCTATAAACACTTGCCAGTAGGATTAGTTTCTACTTTAGGCCAGGTTTGTGTGCAAAGGTGTTATCTTTATTATTTATCGCCTCTGACTGCATCTTTCCAACATTATCGCTGCGGGACGCTTCAGCCTCTCACCTGGTTGGATGTTGTCCCTGATAATGCTGACGTGTTCATCCCTGTCGGGCCGCGTGTGTTCGTGCCAGAATCCGATCACGTGACCCAACTCGTGCACCACAATGCCGAACTTGTCACAGTTTTTCCCGATGGATATGGCCTGAGGACCCCCTCCGCGACGACCCACATAGGAGCAGCACCTATGAATCAGCACACACACACACACACACACACACACACACAACACACACACACACACAACACACACACACCCACACACACACAACACACACACACACACACACACACAACACACACACACACACACACACACACACAAACACACACACACACACACACACACACACACACACACACACACACACACACACACACACACCACCACACACACACTGGCAGTGTTAACAATGCCAGATATAGTTGATAGACGTTATGTTTTAGTACATTTAAAAAAGACATGCGGCAGGGTTGAGAAGGTGAGGAAGATTTATGGCTTCTATAACGTGTTTAACTAGCTCCTATATTTCAACCAATTTGTACATTTTTATTGGAAGCGCCTTAATGAGAACAACAGTATATTCAACAACCTCTGCTCTGTTTTACAAGAGAGCTGCACGAGGAGGCCCTTCACACACACACACAGCAGTGACAGTTCATTCATCCGCCTGGCCAGTGCTAGACGCTGGCGCAGTGGGGGGCTTGGCGGACTGCAGCCGCTCCGTCGCAGCGGGACATGAAAGCTTCGTGTGGGAGGTCTTGGGAGGACGGGCACACATCATGTCCTGTGGGCCAAGACCAGCCATCTCTTCTAATTACTGGAGAGCTCTCCTTGAAGATACGCCTTGACTTTGCACCCAGACAGACGGGGGCCTTTGAATATGCAGCG
>NW_011369945.1:2994196-3003363 GCF_000735185.1 Notothenia coriiceps
GGGACATTTGAGGCTTCTGGGAACTTAATACTTCTCTTTTTCCTTCAAAATGAATAGGTTGCATTGGTTTGTCTTACCAGCAGAAGCAAGTGCTTTAATTTGAAGATATGTAATCGCTAAATAAAAGAGCACTGAACGCCGCAAACAGGTTGTCAGTCGTCGCTTAGCAACAACAAGAGCCACAAACAGCACTTTCCCCTGAGTATCAGTTAGAGAGGAGAAACGCTGAGTGGACACTGAGTCTAACTTCAGTGGAGTGCAGTACACAGTGTGATGCAGGAAGTCTCTCCCTTGGATGCACTTCTGAACACCGTGTTTGACACAAGTGTGCAGTGACTGATGCAGCGCACAGGAAACATTCCTTGCCACTGAATGACCGCTTCTCCCAGGACTGGCAGGGGGTTGAAATAACAACTCACACAGAGACTGCGGTCGGAGAGGATGAACAATGGTGAAAGGCTGCAGAGCAGGAAGCAAGGAAAATTAATCAGGGCGCTAAATAATTAGCCGTAGATAACGAAGGCCCAACAGAGGCTGACCATTGTTCGGTTCCTTCATGCGGGAGCTTCAAACCCCACTGACTCACCCACATGGTCGGTAGGTGAAGACAATATAGCTCTCCTCCTGCGTCCTCTCGACAAAGGTCACACAGGTGTGCTTCTCCCAGTGACGCATGGCTTGGCGGAAAATGGCCCGCTGGCTGCCTGAAAACAAAGACAGAGAGGGGATGGATCAGTGGAGCTGACCAAAGCTCACTCACACATTTTATAGAAAAAGGAAGGATGAATAGAAGCATCCGGAAACAGCTTTAAGACCTGAGATTAGAAATGAAGACATGGGACATCACAAGGTAGACCCCTTGTCAGTTTTGTCCTAATCTTGGTTTTATCATTTAGAAATTGCACCATGTGCTTTGCTTTAAAACATCACCGAGCAATAGGGATGAAAGGAGATGGGATTATATCATGGCTTGTGGTAAAAAACACTCCAAGAAAGTTGATTGTGTTGAATTTAAAAAAAGTAAAGTAAGAAAGAACAGACAATGCTGCTTTCTAACAATATTTTTGTTTTACATGTATGTATCCTTTATTTATGAAGGGGGACTTAATATATCATGATTAGCTTATAGAGGGGATATGCAGGAATCCTGAAGTCAGATGTAATTCCTTTTAAGACCTTTTTTAAGACCCTTTCCATACATTTTAAGACCTCATCGCCACTTGGAGTTTTAACCGGTTACCTTGGCGACACACTTTACCTCACATTGACTATATACAGTATTGATTGTCCTTCCTCCTTATCTTCCAACCATTTGGACACAGACTTGCATTTCCCCATAATGATGTTATTTAACAACCGGCGAAAACGGACCTTGGCGCTATCAAGCAGTGAGCGTGCGATGTCCTGTTCAGATGACGTCAAATCCAACGGGATGCCATAAATAAACTACACAGAATCACACTACACACCTACGCAATGATTACATTCAGGCAGACTGTAGAATACAACCTCTTTGGACAATTTATATACTTATTGAAAACAAGCTACAAAATGTAATACCTTGGAAAATGCTGTTTAATACTTTTTAATAGCCTTAATTTTCGCTAAATTGATTTTACAACTTTTAATACTTTTTAGGACCCCGCGGACCCCTGATTTATATAAGATACTTTAATGTATTGTATTCACTTATAAAGGATGCAATACAAATGAAGATTAAATTATGTTTGACTGTCATTTTAACAGTTTTAAGAATATTTTGATGATTACGGGATACGCTAAGATCAGCGAAGGGAATTGTTACTTTAAAAGTTCATATTGTCCAATATCTATCCAGCACTGCTCCCATCATATGCATAGTCTTAAAGGTCGCTATATAAAAAGTTAAAACAGTTAATTTCTTTATTCATTTTATGTTATTGGGAATAAGTCTCAGTTAAAAAAAGATGAATAGAATAGATGATATATATGCGCTTATTATATTCTGCAGCAACACTACCTTACATCATGCACGAGATGCTATGTTAAAGAGGACAGGATGACCTTTGTTACTCACCACTGAAGTTTCCACTGATGACATATGGAATGACGCCTTCAGGCCACACTCGTTCAGGTCTGGATGTCGCCGCCCTTTTCCTGCGGCGTGAACCTTGCCTATTTTGGATACTCTGACCGGTTGATCCTGAGAAGACACAAATACAAAACAACGCAACATGAATCACTTCTCTTGGTCCGAGCAAATGCACTTTTTATGAAGAGAAAATATGCTTTGGATTGTTCCACCAATTAGACTTTTTTATCTTGAACTACAGGACATTATTCAAAGGTTTGACTCCACATAGAAAGTCTAATTAATATTTCTCATTTTGGATATTAAATGTAATCCCTTTGTTCAAATAACATTGTTGTTCCAATTTTGCACAAATGGATTTTATTGAAGCTGAATTCTTTCTTCTTCCAAATTAATTGCATCCCTTTAATGTCACTCCAAAGCTCGTAAATGCAGAGTAACCATGGAGACTAAGCTCCTACCAAAAACCTGGTGATAATAATAAGAAACATTCATAAATGATCCACATGTAGCAAAATCCTCCTTCTGTATGGTACTATTCTGCAAAACTTATATTAAAGCAAATAACTGCAATCATCTGGTGTTAGCGAGATATAAACCAACTCTCACATGATGTTTGAACAGCTGCAATGTGCATCAAAGAATATTAAAAACTAATAGCAAGTACGTATGGTTTGTTGATTTTATTTGATTTACTTAAATGAGCCCCACTATGTTCATTTTCAGGTTCATAGGTGTATTGTGTGTCTCTACTGGGACATGTCTCCATGCTTTAATGTTCAAAAAGCTCTTTATTTTTCTCTCACTGCCTGTGCTGCAGCACCTCTTTTCACCCTCTGTCTGGAACCAGAGCCCAGTGTGCTCTGATTGGTTAGCTGGCCGGCTCTGTTCTGATTGGTTAACCGCTTGGAGATGTACCGCCCCTTAGCCTATCACGTACAATGTGTTGGAGAGCTAGCCAATAAGCGAGAGTGTTACATAGTGATGTCTTTATGTTACAGAAGAAGACAAAGGAGTCTGATCGAGGTGTTTTAGGCATTGCAGACCATTCACATAAACCTTTATACAGGAAAGGGAAACACCCAAAAAGCATTATTGCAAAAGTTCCTGGGAATTAATCTGGGTTTGCATTGAGTCCGAGAATAAAATAACTAATGACCAAAGACCCAGATGTCACAAGGATATGTGCTTATTATTTAAATAAGGCTAAAATGTCAACCAAACACACATACACGTTAAATCCTGCTGAAGCTAGAGTAAAAAAAGCAATGTTGAAATACAGTTGGCCACCATGAAAATGTTGTTTTCCTTTCATTTTAACCACATCCAGGAATAATATTTTCTTAGTTTTGAGTATTTGAGCCCTTAGTAGGAAGTACATGTTGTCTTTGATTATGCATGCTACATTACATCACTGTACCAAAATATATCCACTCCACAAAAATAAGTCCTTTCCTTATAAGGCTTTTAATAACTTCTGAAGAGGGATGACCAAGGCCGAGAACTAGAAATCACGCAGAGCAGGAAACACACACATAAAATTCCTGCTCTACAAATCCTAAATTTAATCCATAAATATAACTATTGTGTAAAAAGTGATGTGCTGTTGATGATGTTATTTTTCTTCGATGTGCTTTAGAGGGCTGGGTCTGTCACTTTAGGGTTAAATATGTGATTTAATGAAAATCCGCAGAATCCCCTAGGCAGATTGATGCATGTCCTTGGTTCGGAAGTTAATACATGTTTAATTTGAAGTTTTTTAAGACAGTTAATTAACATGTTGACCTCTATCTAATGATGAGTTTTATGAAGAAACGATAGAGTAGGGGTTTCGGGCTTCCATGGTGCATGTAAAAGGAAAATAGCTTGAAGAGGGTGAATCTCTAGCAACACTTTTAGTATTAAGAACAACTTGGATGACCCTGGCCAAAGCCAAAACATGTCGGTCTCAAAATAAGGTTGTTCTTTCGCTGTAGGAACAAAGACAAGTACATCTGGTTTGAGTGCATCCTGCACATGGGATTGTTTTTCCAAAACAAAACTTGTGCAAGCTGTGCGACTACAAGCTTTTCTATCCAAATTTGATTTACATGCGAGCCACAGTTTGCACCGTTTTTTTCTTGTTTAAATTTGATGGTACAATGTGTTC
The DNA here is from genome assembly GCF_000735185.1 of Notothenia coriiceps. Lineage (NCBI taxonomy): Eukaryota > Metazoa > Chordata > Actinopteri > Perciformes > Nototheniidae > Notothenia > Notothenia coriiceps. Next base: position 2,998,417 of record NW_011369945.1, read on the forward strand.
TGTTGAATTTCAGTCTGCAAGAGTACATTTTAGCAGCCTGGCGAGATCAATTAGCACGTACACTTGTGCATGTGTTGAAGGAAAGTCTGATAACAGCCAAATCTGCTCGAGTAACTGATAAGTGCTGGGAGAGAAAACTTGTGTATGATGAGTTAACTACAATAATACGATTACATCTCCCACCTTCAATTAAACTTGGACAGCAAAGGTTTTTAAATCCAATGTTTTTTCATTTCTGATGTGTTTTTTTGGCTGAAGATAAGGATTAGATTTGGGATTAAGCGAAGAGATGCGACCACACCTGTAGCTGCTGTGTTCAGGGTCTACATTCATTTTTCATTTATTTGGTTTCCTGAAATACGATAGCCTGTTTAATAATGAACACTTTTAAGTAATTTGCATACACTGAGAACTAATCGTGAAAGTCTGGGTAGAAAATGCTAAAAAATGGTTGTCTTGCTTTAAAATGTTTGTACTGATTTGTTATGGAAGATAACAGTCCTATATTTGAAGGGATACTTTTAAATGACCTTTTCTCTATCAAATACTCACCCTATGTTTTTTTCCCATCTCGTCAGGGGCCCACGTTATACGATAGCAAAACAGTACTCACACTTATGTAACCTAATTTATTGTCACGCTAATGCCTCATATCATGTCAATTAAAACCACATTCTTTAACTAGATCTTTCACCACAGAGCTGCACACTCAAGTAATTCAATGGTAACATAGTATGTACTCTAGGGCTGCACGATATTGAAAAAAACTGACATTGCGATTTTTTTCCCGCTGCGATATATATTGCGGGTTTTTTAACTATATTTAACCGGATGAAGGTAATGTCCTCCTGTGCCTCGCTCATTTTTTACCGGTGTTTTGATGGTCTGCAAACTAGCGGGGCGGGGCCTGCTGTGATCTGATCAAGAATGATTGTGATTGGTGGTTTGCTGTGCATGCAGAGCCTGCATGTCACTCACTCAAGTACCCATGACATGAGAGCCGCGCAAGTTTTCCTTTTGTAGCAAGCCGCAAAATAATTGTAACATGACGTGTTTGAGTTAATTCACCTACTTAAGCACTGAGCCTGTTTTTCAGGTCTCAGGCTCAAAAATGACATTCCCAGAACAAATGACCATATCTTCCCTTCTAAAAGGGTTAAATTAATAATCTTTTCTCTCAAAGTAATGATAAACCTGTGAGTTGGATGTAGAAAAGTCAGAATCAATATAGATGTTTTTTATTTTAAAGAAAATTCTGATTCAACAAAAAACTGTAAATTATAGTGTCCGTCCAAAAATTATTTTTTACTTATAATGAAAACTAACCTTGGATGATGGGTTAGTAGACTGAAAGCTTTAGGAATCCAAAGTACAACATATAATAAGTACCCTGTATCAAGATTGATGCAAAACAAGTGATATTTGACCTTTTTAGACAGATTTAGCAACAAAAAAACACTTCTGGGGTCATTTGGGTGGATTTTCCATATCTCTGGCCCCCCTTGGTCGATGTTGAAGAATGAAATCTCTTTATAACTGCTAGAGCCAATGGAGGATGAACAAATAAGGAGTGAGAGTGACGCGTAGCCAAAACCGGAAGCTGCATACACTCTGGTGGCTACCATTAGCAGCTAACTTTTGTGCTCCGATTTTTGTATAAAAATAGAATTATGGATTATAAACAATTGCTTCAAAGCCACAGATGCATCATTAACCTATGGATTAACCGATTCAGCCGCGTTTTTTCTCGTTTTAATGCCATTGAACACGTCTTTTGATCAGATTGACAGCTACGGTGAGACGATCTCCCGTAAAAGCTCCGTAAAGGTACGCGTTGTGATGTCTGTGTTTGCTTCCCCTGTCGCGAGATCGGATCGCTTAGTGATGATACTATAGTTAAATAATCTGTGGAGTCTCAGCTTTAATCGGATATATTGTATGTGCAGTTTCNGATTGAACATGGTAAAAAACTGTAAATTATATTAACCTATGGATTAACCGATTCAGCCGCGTTTCTCGTTTTAATGCCATTGAACACGTCTTTTGATCAGATTGACAGCTACGGTGAGACGATCTCCCGTAAAAGCTCCGTAAAGGTACGCGTTGTGATGTCTGTGTTTGCTTCCCCTGTCGCGAGATCGGATCGCTTAGTGATGATACTATAGTTAAATAATCTGTGGAGTCTCAGCTTTACTCGGATATATTGTATGTGCAATTTCGATAAGTAATAATGGTATCTTTATTTTGAATTATGTGCTAAAGTGCGTTAGCATTTTTTTTTTTTAAATGAATAAAACCGCATGTCCCTGCGGTGTGAATATCGTGCATGCGCATATCGCGGTTATCGCCATGACACGGTATATCGTTCAGCCCTAATGTACTCCACAAGATTCCATTTTCTATGACATTGTTTGAACAATGGGTTTAAGAGGAGTTAAAGTAGCTGACGTCAGCAGTTATATTTGCTCCAATATAATGTATGACTTTTTAAAAGAACAGTTTTATGCAACTTCACTGATAGTGTTTTTCATTCCCAGCAGTATCCTCTTCACTAGACAACAATTAGATGTGCAGTGACTCACCTGCTCAACGGATACTCAGAGATGACTGTCTCCTCTTAACTCCCTGCCTCGGGGATAACTATTTACTCTATAAATCAATCGTTCCCTGAAGAGCCGCATTGTACTTCTAATCCTAAAAAAACTTTTATTTTCCTCAGCATGCCAATGAACTGAAACACAGCAAATTGACAGCGTCAGCAGCAAACAGCAGCATGCACACACTTGTTGGATCACGCTCACCTACAGTTTATAGGATTGTGAATACTATTTGGTGGCTCCCGACTCACAGCTGTAGCTTAAATACCGCTTTTTATTTTTAAGAACAACATATAACCTGACAAAGCCTTGCAATTACCGTCGGTGCGTAGTGATAACAGGCCAATTGAAGGCCTAAACATTTAAAGAGGGCTTATGATAAACACACAACTGCTGCCTGACAGGTGCCAGCTCTCAGTTTGAGAGGATGTGAGTGGTTGGACTGCTGCAGTGGAAGAGAGTGTTTTCCCTTCAGGGGCCCCATTATGCTTTTTGGGTTTTCTCTTTCCCGAAGTGTGACATGTAGGTTTTTGTGCATGTAAATGGTCTGCAAAAGCCAAAATCCCAAAGTTCCCTCCAGGCGGAGTTTATCTCCCACACACTACTACCCCCCGCCGACTGAAACGCCTCATTTGCACACCTTTATTTCAGTAACTTTATTTATTTCTGTAACATAATGACATCATTGTGTAACACTCGCGATTTGGCTTTTGGCTAGCGCTCCAACACATTGTACGTGATAGGCTAAGGGGCGGGACATCTCTAATGGCGCATTTCCACTACAGCACGGAGCACGGTTTAAGTGTGCCGTGCCCGTTTTTGGTTGCGTTTCCACTAGGCGTAGTTCCGGCTAGCGTGGACTTTTTCACAGTTTTCTGGCTCTCCAAAATCGAGGTTCTTTCCGGGCCAACAACCAGGCTGAGTATGCTAAACTAGAGAGAGAATCGCTGGCAACTACAACAAAATGAACATATTTGACCGTGATTTAATTGTAATACACAAATAAAGAGCTTTTGAAAATTCAAGCATGTGAACATGTCAAACATGTAGAAACACTAAATATAGATATGAACCTGATAATGAACATAGTAGGGCCCCTTTAGAAGCAAAATATGTTTCTAGAGGGGCCCATGTTTGTTTCACTTGTTTTGTTAGAATTTCCTTATATCAACATATGTTGTCATCTTTGAATTTGTTTTTGCTGTTGTTGTTGTTACCTGTATCTGTGGGATTAACCATCTGGACAGTCCTCTGAGCCAGATCTATTATTCTGTCCACTTTAAACATTCGCATGTCCTCCTCATCAAGAGCAATGTCTCCCAGAAAGGCAACTGAAACAGAAAAAAACAGAGATGGCACATGTCAGAGGATTGAAAGGCAGATTCACAATATGGAGCGTCTGTCTGAGACGCCAAGTAGCCTGGAGCTTTTCCTGCGTCTCAGACAGAGTCGGCTGCACGGAGGCCCGGTCACTTGTGTAAGGCCGGGGCCTCGAGCGTGTAACATATACATGACTCTTTCCTGACTCTCTTAGTTACCCTTTCCTTGCAGAGGGAATAGAACTAGAGTTGTGAAACAGCAGTGTATGTGTTTGGATAACAGGGAAGCCGCCTTGTTTGGACTCCAAAATTATAGGATATGAGAAATATAAGCAAGCAGCATTTCGCGCATGGGTCAGCAAGGTTCATGCAATGAAGAGAGAGCATGAACTCAGAAACCTGACAACATGATTAACGTAGTAAGTTCAGATGTTACCACACAAATACAGTCACCACTGTGCGCCTGGCGTCCTTGGATAGTTAATGAGAGTTAACAGAAGATATGATACTGTAAGACGTTGCCTCGATGGAGTAATATGGGGCACCTTGAACAAGTAATAGCTCTTTAATGAGGCCAAGGACAGGGGAAACATAACCAAACAGTCCCACTTTATGAGGTATGTGCTTTATTGGATTCTAAATGCCCCATTTCTATAAGCTAGGAGTCCTCTCCGCAGAAACAGGACGCTCACTTTTACAGGCTTTTAACACCAGCACGTTTCTAGAATTTATGGCCAGGCTTGTATGCAGTTGGGGGGGGGGGTGGGGGTGAATGGGGGTTTGGAAGAAGCAGAAGGGGGAGAGTAGGCAAAAGAGGTGGCACTGTAAATGCATGTAGAACAGGAGAGGACAACGAGAGGGGGAAGGAGAGAGAGGAAGACGACATCCTCTCTGTGCACACCAGCTCTGAATAGGGAAGGCAGATGTGGAGCAGAGAGAAATGACAGCTTCTGCATGTGTGTTCGCGTGGAGTGAAGAGCAAACCCAGAGGGTAAAAGGCCAGAGAACCACTATAAAACCGAGTTAATGGG
>NW_011369945.1:3003408-3031887 GCF_000735185.1 Notothenia coriiceps
AGATAGACACCGCGCTGGCTGATCAAAACTTGGCTACGCAGAAGAGGAGGTATTGATGAACTACACGAACGAAGTCTGCGGAGCTGAACGAGAGGCTCAGGCTTCTCACGCTGCAGGAGTGTGCACGCGCCCGACGCTCAGCTCTAAGACTTGTCGCGGTTGTGGCGAGTGAGAGGCCTAATGACCATGCTAATAAGGGAACAGGGTGGAGGGGATCACGACCGGCATGTCCTGACCCCACGCGCACGCGTGAAGTGCTCGAGGCGCGGCGCGAGGACGGGGTCGGCGAGGGGCCATCCGCTGATAATTGTGTCGCTCTGCAAAGAAAACATACAACTGAAATCCTCTGAGAGGCAAAAGCTCCACTCACTCGCACACATGACTAGGCACCACAATTCCCCCCGGCGGTCCCCCCATCGCCCGGCCGTCAAAGAACACACTGGTGATACAGAGGAAGCGTACAGATGGTGTGCGCATAAAGGATGGGATAGTGCTCGACTACGGGAGAGGCAACAACCTTTTTTCCGTTTTCTATCTTGAGTTCAAGAGACTGGGCTGAATCCTGCAAAGTACAAGGCAGGTCGCCTAATTCTAACTTAGCTGTCATCTAACACTTGAGAAAAAGATTGCAAAACTTTCAAGAACCTTTTTCCCTCTAACAGACAGACAACAATTAGGGATGTTGATTTCACCTCCAGTGTCACCTCGGCACCCATAAAGCCAGCATGACACGAATAACGACGGGCGAAGGCTCTTTCTTCCATCCTCCCCCCCCCCCATTAGGTTCACAGAGGGCTGCGCTTTCTGCCCAATCCTCCAGCACCGTGCCAGAGACAGGCCGGTTAATCCGCAGTGTCATTGTTCTCAGACAACAGTGGAGATTGAAGTGAGCAAATGCACGGCCCGGCGGCATTAGGACTCATTTCCCCCGGGCAGCAGTCGTCCTGGAGACGCTGTTGCAGGTTTATGGAAAGACTCCCAGGGATTGTGAATTAATCCCCTTGTCTCCTGGCTTTAATTATCCACAGACGCATGGTTTGAAGGAATCTTTTGTACACAACTCCAAGCTGAGATTGAGGACAGGCTATGGAGAAAGGTGATATCTCATCTAGAGGCAGAGCGCTGTGACGGTATAATGTAGAAACAAGGAGAGACTCCTGTGTTTTACTGTAGATTAAAACCCAGTGAATGTGGCAGATGGCAAGTGATCACCGTAGAGAGCCGTGCTGCATATCTACCCAAACATTATCCATTACCTAAATGACAACAGCTGCAACTGTAATATGAATATCTATGCAGAGTAGTTTGGTAATGTTGTAGGGTGTTGCTGCCGTTGTAGTTTAGATTAAATCAGAGAAAACAACTGAAGAAAAAAAGAAGATAATGAAGAATATATACTTTATGGGCATTTACGTTTAAATAAGGATTGATGTGCCTATATTTCACAAACGACATATATGACCTTTGGCGAACATATTTGATATGTGATAAGGTCCAAATCCATTGAATTGTTTTAGTTAATCTAAACCATCCTAATCCTTCTCATCTCAGACTGACCCCATCAATCAACACAGATTACACATGAGATCTCAATCAAATTAATCCCATTGATTCGTCTAATGCCCTAGCCTCGACCTCTGTGGTGTCAAACACTGCACGACTATTCCCATAAATCTCCTTCCGCGAATACCAGACCACGACATCTGCCACTGAAACCTGCACAAACATCAATACTAAGCCCATACAGACACCAACAGCAGTCTATATTTAGGAGGCCATGGTTTACTCCTCACTGTGCTCATAGAGATGTTTAGACAGCCTTTGCCTATACAAGACCTACTGATGAGGGATGAGAAAGCCCGGCCAATATGTAAGCCTGGAATGAATCACAATACCCTGGCACCGCCTTTCACGGCCTGTGTTTGGAAACAAACGCTGCATTTGAATTTAAATGGAGGCCAATAGTGTGTTGCAATAAGGTGATTACCATTTTATGACAGTGTAAGTACTTTTAGTCACCTTTCAGGTTTCATTCCCTATTAGCACTTTGTGGCAATTCCTAATCTATGAATCTAAAGTTTCTCCAAATGTACCAAAAAGAGTAGCAACGTTTGTGTAACATAAATACTGAGATAAAGTACCAAGAAAAAAGGGAAATGCATAATCCTAACTACAGTGAGATGAATTGTATCGTGCATTCCTGTTGTTATATAAGTAATGTAAAACCAGCTGTTTTTTTCTTTAGCAAATGCTTACCTAGACATTTACTTACACTGCAATTTGCACCCCAAGGCAGGGGAGGGAAAAAAAAGTCCACTTATCTGCACTCTGATCATTTCAAAAGTTTACGACAGAAAGGTATAGGATTAGAGGAGAGATTATTTGGGAGTCTCAAGCTACATCCTGACGATTCAAGTAATTATTCTCCAATAAAAGACTCATCACAGCCGCAGATGAGATCAAGACCGAGTTCCTGTCACCACACTACAGCTCCAATCGTATTGACAAAATGAGAGCTGCAAAGGGCACCCAGCATGAGACGGCCTCCCCTTTAACATTTCACACTACATCAAGCCCATTAGCAGATTGGATTTCCCAGCTCATCCCTGCCGTTGATCACTGATATACCGACTGCCCGTCAAACCTCTAATGACTCATCAGTTCGCCGGCCGTTTGTCTCTTTTAATGCCACCAGCACTTCTGCTCCGTATAGATGAATAATTCATCGCCACAAGGAAAGGATTTTCTCCTTTGACAAAAACTTATTTTGACCATTTGGCCTATTCTGCATGTGTGGTTTACAGAGCAGACTAACACAGTCATGCTGTCTGGCAGAGGACATTTCTCAGAACAGATGTCCTAAGTAAGTTTAAATGGGTTTGTGGATTAACTAAATCTAGAAGACTCTTTGGAACACTTTCCATAAATAAAAGCCATTTGTTTTTAACCAGAGGTGGAGAGAACAGAAAAATATCTCTACCAGATGAACAGAAATGTAGAACTGCTGATTTACTTAGAAAAAGCCTACCGAGAAAAATGCAAAAGTGATTGCTAAGCTGCTTATTATGGAAGGCTAATTGGGCATCATTCGAGTCATTTAAATTAGCCCTTCCAAAGCATTTGTTTTCACTGTAGCTCCGAACCCAGACTTGGTATTAATGTAATGCAGGATTAGTTATTACTTAGCTCTGACGAGAAACATATTTTTCAAACTAATGCAGCGAGATCGTGCCAATAGATTGGCTCCCTAATCACCTGAACCCCGCAGAGAGAGGAGAGGCAGGGGGCCTGTAATGTAAGAAAAACACCCAGTGTGGGCTCGGCTATACAGCCTGTATTCCATGATAAAGGAAAAGCATCTGCTTAAGTGTTGCTTAAAGGCCCAATCATGAAGGTCAACAGAGAGCCCATCTCATCGCCAGAGCAGGAGGCCGGTAACGAGTGGGATCTGTTTTAGGCCACGTTTACACAGAGACGAAAACAAACCTTAGTCGAAATTCAAAAAAGTCTTCCGTCCACACGGAATCGGCTCAGGAAACGTGTTCGTCCATACGAGACCGGTCGACCCGCTGGAAGCGCTGTAGTGGCAATGTACTTCCGCCACAAAATACACCAAAAGCAGCGAATAAGACCTCCCGAGCATGGTTGCCATGAGCCGCTTTGACACCAAGTACTTTGCCGTACTTAGTGCCGGCACTTAGTACCCCAGGGCACTAAGTACCAATCGCATTCACTCCGGAATAAGTTCCCTGAGGGAAGATTACGCAAATGAGCCACTGATGTAACTTCGTCTTCTTCTGCTTTGGGTTTACTGGCAGGCCGCAAACTTACTTCAATAGAAATCGGTACTTTTTTGGTACCAGGATAGTATCACCTCTCTAGCAGGCACTAAACATGGGGGTAAAAGTACTCTTTTTGGTGTGAACGCGCCTATAGTTGCCTGGTTGCCCTTCTGTTTATTCTCCGCGTTAGATTTAGCGACATGTAGTTTATGTAGTTCTCCATGTCCACTTGTTGCTGATGGTTGTGGTAGAGGAGCTGTAGATGTTTGCACTAACATCTATAGCATGGTCAGTAGCGTCTGGAGCACGAAAGCAACCCTGTGATCCGCCGTTGTTGTTGTTATTGGCGAAACACATCAGCAATGACGCGGGTGACGTGGGGTTGAGCAGCAGAGGTGGGGAGAGGTGGGGCTATGGCATCATCGTTATCAGGAAATGATCATATAGGACGTACACACGGAGCCGTTTGGCCCCCCAGAGCGTTTCGTCCGCAGATCTACCCACCTTGGGAGCCGTTATGGTTTGAGGGCTCCGTTTCCGTGGTTCCGTTACGGCCTCGTGTGGATGAACCGTCCAGAAGAGAACTGTAGCGGATACAACCCGTTCCCTCTCCGTGTAAACGTGGCCTTCGACGCCATTTTCAGAGGCATAAAAACAAGAGAAACAAATAAAACCAAACTTGAACCATTTGTGAGAGAAGGCAATTCATGTAAAAATGATTAACACTATCTTGTCTATGTCTGTTTTATATCTTAACAATATACTGTCAATGTATCAAGCTAAAAAAGAGAAATAGTGATGTACTATGTAATTTTTGTTGTAACCAGCACAAAAGCGAATTAAAAACTTATGAGGAAGTAAAACCTCTGAAACATTGTCAAAAGAAGTCCAGCAGCCATATTTCAAATGGCCAAATCACAGTCAACGCCTGACATCACGGGGCGAGAGTAAAAACACAAGTCTCTGTTGACACATTCTTCAGAGGCGTTGGATAACCAAGGCATGCACTCTCCTCACCTGTGCTGCTGTGGCAAAGTGTGGCTGGCCTGCCCTCCAACTTCTAGACAGGCTTTCCCTTGGCACTGGCTGAATGACCCACAGTCAGTGAAGTGTTTTAGCCAGTCACAGGACAGAGCCGGGTGCCAGGTAGACCAGAAAGCCACTTGCGTAAGAGCGACCGGAGGAGAGGGGGCGTTCAGGTTTGTCTGTAGCTGAGGCCGCAGCAGCTCAATGCAAAAAGCATGGGCTTAAACAGCACTCATTAGTAGATTAAGATGTTTGCTTCATAAATGAATGCATACATTCATGTGGAACTAGTCACTGCTTTCATGATTATCATTTAAGCAGAGTAGACAATGAGCGTGACTGCTTCCCATCCATTTTTCATTTAGAAAATGAGTGGATCTAATCTCACAGGGTGGTTAGTCTTAAATGACTTCCTGGAAAGCTGCCAAGTTTGGAGTTCTGCAAACTAAGGAATTTTCCACTGGTTAACTTCCTAAATAGATTGCATTACTTCAGTGTTATTGCACTGCTTGCTTCAATCAATGCACATTTCAACCATGTCTGATTCGGTGAGGACATTTTAATCCTTTGTGAATTTGAAACATTTATCAGGGGGTTTGTGTTGCTTAACTGAACATGTGTGGCACACATCTGGCAAGAAATTAAGAATTGCATTTGAAACAATCAGAGACATTAACAGAAATTGCCACCATTTAGTCAATGATATAACTGACCAAACCATTACAGATTATCTGTATATGACAACAATGTGAAGTCTTGTTAACAAATAGTTCTAAAATCCTGCAGTGTAACATAAGGACAGCCATACAAACAAGAGATGCACTCAGATTTGAGCATTAATGCAATTGAAACTTCACACGGCTGTAAGCACTTTCCTGGGCGGAAGCGGCATGACATAAAAATGCTGACCCTGAGCCCACAGAGGGCGATCAAAGAGACTCAAAAAGTGCAGTGATTGGGTGAAAAATGTGGGTAAAAGAGAGGAAATCGATAATCCAAGAATCCTGATCCACCAGTATGGAGTTGACGACAGTGAAAAATCTCTGGTGTTTCAACCGAATGAGGAATAAAGGGGAGACATGTTGCTGTGAAGTAGGTAGAAGGAGAAAGCAGGTGTGTGTTGGACGAGCTGGAGACAGCGAGGGTTAAGAGAGTGGGAGTTTGTACTTGTGACCGTCTCCCCAACCACCTGTTTGCAGCCGAGCCCAGAGGAAACCATAAACACAACGGCACTCCATCCAAATTACACTGAAAACAGGATTACTAATAATGATAACATTCTCACAAACAAGACAAACAACAGTACTGCTTGAGGATTGTGAAGTGAGTATGACCCCGATGAGACATTTTTGATAAATCGTAACAATTTCCTGGAAACGCAACGAAAATACTCTTAAAATATAAGCAAGATCATTGGCCTTTGGTTTGTTGACCCTTCAGTCTGAAGTCTTCTGCATCAATGAGTTATAACCCATACTAGTGATGCAAAACTATCTGCTATGACCACTTGAACAGTGAAGCAACAACAGGAAGCAACATCTTCACTGACTTGTACACAGTTCTTCTGCAGCCTGACCTTTGTCATGTTTATGTGAAGCCACAAAGCTCCTGGAGCACAATCTTTACATCTCCCTCGACATGTACTCCTCCTCTCAGGGGGAAAGAAGAAGAAGAAGAAGAAGAAGAAGAAGAAGAAGAAGAAGAAGAAGAAGAAGAAAGATAGACGGGTAAAGCTGGAGGACTCTATTGTGTTTCATAATCGACTGCCACATCAGAAATTGACAAATGCCAAATCGGTAAGCACTTCAAGCACTTTAGAGGTCATTTTGCGTGAAGCCAACTCTCTGTATCTGTAACCTGAATACTTTCACCAGATGGAAAACACAATCTGTTCAAACTCCCCCAAAGGGATTTGGCAAGACAGTGAGTTCACACACACACACACACACACACACACACACACACACACACACACACACACACACACACACACACACACACACACACACACACACACACACACACACACACACACACACACACACACACACACACACACAGGAAGATTACAATGACAAGTCAGATATGCATTTGCCAAATTATGAACAAAAATATGCATGTCTCACCACAGCAGAAAAGAAGCAGACATATTTACATAGTTGGCCATAAGACAACAGACAACTGAATTATGTGCATAAGCTCCACTGTACTTTCCCCTCCTCCACTTTGTTTTAGTGGCCGTGTGAAAAGCCGGTGAAAAAAAACTAAACAGTATTTCTGCAATGACAAAAAACAACCAGAAAGGGAGCACAAAAAGTTAAAAAAATCAAAGTGCAAAAATGCTTCGTTTGACTAACAGCGATGGTTTTCTAAGTAAAAAAAAAACCGGCAGACCGCCAGCAGGAACCAGATGATCACATTAAAAAAATAAAAGTGCATTTGCCGCAAAAAAGCAGGCTGTAACTTTTTCAGTAAGAACAAAACTTTTCTGGAGGTAGGTATTGTCATGCTTTTATTTTCACTCTTGCCAGCCTTGCAGCCGCTCTCGGAGCTGGGTTATCCGAGGCGACTCAGTGTGTGCTTCAAATGTTTCAAACTGCAAAAACTCCGCTTCTCAGTACAAAACAAACGCACATAATGTTCTCTGAAGCCTTCTTCAAAACTACATCCACTACTGTCATCTCTTGATAAAAGCGTTTGTGTGGCCGATCTGTGCAAAGCCACACAAAACAGATTCGTGGCATGTTTCTACCTCCACATAAAAGGTGAAGCACACAGCGTTGCTACTACAGGGAAAAAAGGAGAAAACCTCACCAGCTTTGCAGGGATCCTTATAGTCGATCACCTCTGATGTGGCACTGGACTCCACATAGTAGCGCGGAGCAATCGCGTCCAAATCGATCGCCAATATCACGCCGAGACAGGAGAGGAAACACAAACATCTCGCCGTGAGATCCATTATTGTGGTGGGGGAAACGGCGAAAGGCGAGGGATAAAGGTAAATGAAGAGAGAGGGACAGAGGGGAAGAGAGAGAGAGACAGAAGAGTGAGTGAGAGAGAAAATGGGAGGTTTTTGGGGGAAACGAGATCCCTCCGGAGGGCGGGTTTTAAATCCAGCCTCTCTTGAGTGTCTTCTTGGCTCTGGGGGCAGGCAGAGATTTCTCTCCTCCAGCAGAGCTGCCGGAGAAACTTTGATGATCTGGCAGCAGGGCGGTGAACAGCCCCATTACAGGCCGATGCCCCTGGGCTGCTTTATCGCTCCCTGGTCGGTCCATCAGGGGTCATTGAAGAGCATTTGAGGAACTCATTTGGTTATCTCTTTGTGAAGTATGAATAATGTGGCCATAGTCCCCCCTCTGCTGCCTCTTTAATCTTCGGTTTATGGACCTTAATTTAATATTAAAACCTACCAAAGTTAATATATCATCATATTTAGCTGGGGTTGAAACAAAAATGGCCCTGTGGCTTTCATTTTTGTCTTTAATATAAAAGTTAAAATGAAACTGTACTTACATGACCTGGTTTGAGATTATTTTCCTATCTTTGTACAGTTTAATCAAAGTTGAAAGTCCCTGTTTGGCTTTCTCTTTTAACACAGGAGAGCTCACACACAGCCTAGCAGGAACGCGCACTAATTACGCACGTGCGCATGGACTGCAAGCGCCCACTCGTGCTATAGCACGCGAGCACATCAACACAAACAAACAACAAACAAACAAACAGACTGAGCCTGACATTTGAGGCTTCACAAGCACAGGCTATCAAATAATTAGTCAGGAGGACATTGTAGTGATTAGAGCACCACCTGATGGCGACTTAAAGAACATACCGAAGAAGATTATTAATAGTAGAGAAACAAACCCCCTAAACTAAGCTTTAGTTTTTTAAGATACCATTACCCGAGGTAGGACAAAGCACAACCATGTTTTTTCCTTACTTTAATATGTCTAGTTTATTAAATAGATTGTTTGTTTTTTTCCTAGCATGCCTTACAACTAAACGCCTCGTTCTTATGAACTGGAAAGTCAGAAAGCCCAACTGCTTCAATTTAAATAGATGGCTGGAGGACTTCCTAAACATCTTAAGTATGGAAGAAGCTGCTTTCTCCCTGTTATATTTGGTTAAGCCAGACAACAGGCTTTGGGATAAGATAAGGGCTTTCCTGGACTCAAACCATCTCGGCTGCCAACAATAAATATAATAATATATATTAATAAATAAATATAAATAAAGAGAAATGAAGAAACAGAAAAATATCGGTAATAATAATGAAAGAAGTGAAATTAAATGGGAAATGGATGAATAGGTGAATTAGGAAGAGATGTGTTTGTGTATATATGTACATATGTGTGCATATATATATGTATTTATTTATTTGGCTATTTATCTATTTATTTACCTATTAAACAATGAAATACCTATATTATGAAGCAAATCATGTATAAATACAACACCATATGCATACATCAAATGTAACAGACACTGTAATCCCCCTACCCCCCACCCTTCATGTTATGTCCTGTCCCACACACACTTGTGATGTGTGTGAGCCATGTCCTTGTCCGTGTGTTTTTGTCTTTTGAAAATGTTTAATAAAATATAAATGTTAAAAAAAAAAATAGATTTGTTTTATAGCAATATATTACTGTAAATTAATTGTTTAGGTTGATGTTTGGAACCTTCCCATAACCGAAAATACTGAAAATGTAGGCTCCTCTGAAGGGGGCCGTGTCAGCCTAATCACATGTATCTCTGGAAATAATGATTAGGAGGCCACCAAATGTGGAATAGATGTTCACAGAACAGGATAGAATCCCACCATGGGAGGCAGTAGCTTTGCAATCTTTATATACATTACAAATCAAAACAAACACGACCTATACACATTAGGCCTGAAACACACAAATGCAAAAACACATGCATTTGTATGGAAATCTGTCAGAGCAAAGGGGCTGCCATGTTTCTACGCCAGCGGGGCAGTTAGGGGTTCAGTGCCTCGCTCAAGGACACTTTAGCAGTACACAGCATAGATGTTTAAAGAGAGTTGCCCAAAAGGTAAACTGGCCCCTCTCCAGAAGTCCACACATCGTGTTTTTGTTCAGTGCTGGGACTCAAACTGGTGAGCTACTGCCGCCCCAAATGATTTACACAAAGAGACTGTTGGTCCAAAGGGAAAAGGCTATACAATGCAGGTAAAAAACCATGATGAAAAATACATTGTTTGTTTCAATAATTAGATGAGGAGCTCGTGTGGGAGAGAATCCTCAGGTTCCTATGGACAGCTTTTTCTCAATCTAGTGCACCATAGTGCATTTCTTCACTTTATTTGTTCAGCGTATTCATACTTATCTTTTCCACCTCGAAGGTGTACTTATTTGTTTCTCAGTTTATCAAAGTGTGCTTGTCCCTTTAAAAATGTCTACTCTTTTATTTTGTCTTCACAGTTCCCTAGCTGTAACAATGTAAATGTCCTGCTGTGCGAGAAATAAAAGGATTTCAGATTTGTATTCATATTCTGAACTCCTTCCTGTCGAAAATAACAGGATTGTGGTGAAGAGACTTCAGATTGATTGTGTGCATTTCCACTGCTGCAGATGATTATTATGAAGATGAGGATGATGAGGCTCTGCCAGCAGCTCCGTTGTTCTCTGACTGGCATCAGTTTTCCCATCCCAGCCTATACACACAAAGCTGGCTTATATAACTTGTCTTATCAGAGAGCTTTTCTGTGGAATCTAAGACAGGATGTCAGCGCCGATGAGTGGGCTGTATTTACGCTGTTTCTGTAAACAAGGCAGTATAACTATCATGCGTGAGAGCATTATATTTGGAATAAGAGGAGTTCTTCAGCCTGCTAATAGCTCAATACAAGTGTTGAACACAGAGGACCAAATATTTAGATTAGCAAACAGGGAACTTAGTCGAGTGTTTTTGAGACAAATCTATTTTTTTGACTGTTGCTGTTTCAAACTAAGAGTCCATATTCAGTGATGATACTTTGCAGATGGTAAATGTTGTGTTTATCATAAACATGGACAGACACAACCTTTCCTGTAATGCAGCTTTTTACTACAACTTTAATTCCAGGCCTCAATGCATGTGTTGTACCCTCTGCATTCACATGATTGTGACAAATACTGACATTTATTTGAGTTAAAGTACATGTTTCCCTATTTGAGGTCATCATAAGGGGAAGTTGTTTGTCACGGTGAAGGAAAACCGCTGCACAAACAAGCTCTTGTTATGATGAACCGCTGTAATCGTGTAATGATGTAATAACTGTGATAAACAATATGGAACCTCCGACTTTAGAGAGATATTCAGAAATGTTCAAGCTGACCTTCCTATTAACCATACTTCTCTAGGGCTAAAGGGATACTCCACCTACACAATTACTAACTGTTTAGCAATTACTCACCATAGGTTACTATGAATTCAATTCAAAGACAAATATCTGCTTTTCTTAAACCTATATAACACAGGAAATATAAAAACTCTCAAAAGCATAGTAGGTCCTCATTAAGAATTCAATGTAAAAGGGGCGGAGCAATGTATTTACAAAAGATCCTTTTGGGGGTGAATTGTTCCATTAATATACACTTATAAAGCAAAGCTAACGTTTTTCTGATCAAGGTGTAGGTGTAAAGTCAGCAGCAAGACTGTCCAAGTCCAGGTACTTTGCAGTTTGATAAAGTTTCCTCCCTTGAGGATGACATGAGATCAGGTTTTCCTCCTGGCTGTCAGAGGTGTGTAAGAAGAGAGCCCAGACTGAAGCACGGAGACGCAGAGTCAGCGCTCCTCTGCTGTACATAGAGGTTAAGCAACGCAGCATTCAGCAACAGCGACTGCATGGCCTTCTCCCTCTCCGCAGGGAGTCTCTGGAGGACGGCCAGGTGGTGTGAGAGTTGCAGGTTGGCGTGTTCATCATCGCAGGGAGGGAACAGTCTCATCAGCAGGAAGAGCCCCAGCTTAGCTCAGGTGTAACGCCACATGGAAACCCTTCACTGCTGTGAGAAGGGCACAGTGGAATTCATTAACTCACACTGCGGAAAATATAACAATAAGCCTATTTTAATTAAAGTCTTAGAGACAAAAGACTGTTTGACATTTACTTCTTTGGCACAAAGACTTTAGAGTGCATACAGCTCTTCAGTAATAATGTGAGGATGTTTTCCTTCTTGTACACAGCCTTAGATGGATTAGGATAAAGTCTTTTTCACTCTGCACTTATGGCAGCATTTGATATAGCTTTCTAGGATTAAAACATCAAAATATGGAAAATAAATATCCATGAAAATACGTATGCCTCTAAAATTGGACTTTTTGAACACACAAGTCAAACCAGTTTTCCACACTTGGACCTTTAGGGTTTAATCATGTCAAACAATAGGGAATAAGGAGTGTACCTTTGTCAAGACTTACAAATCTCAGTATGTGCATTAACTATTTTTTGTTTAAAAATAAATAAATAAATGTACGCCAGAAAATACCACGCTTAATTGGGTAAAGGTTAACCATCAAGAACGTTAATAAATATTCATTATTTAATAGCCTTCACAAAAAATAAATAAAAGGGGTTATTAAAAATATCATAGATTGTTCCATGTTCTTAGCTAGAAGAAACACTGATCACGCTTTCATTGAATTACGGGTGTTTTATTGAAATGTATAGTATCCAGGTTTTTCTGGTGTCAATGTCGTAAAAGATGTTTGTGTAAATGAGGTCTATTGATTCCAAAAAGGACAGTCAAACTGGTGGTAATACGTGGGAATTGAGTTTAGGGAATCCAAATTGAGTTTAGGGAATTGAACCCTAACATGTCACCCATTGAGCATGTTTGGGATGCTCTGGATCGGCGTATACGACAGCGTGTTCCAGTTCCTGCCAATATCCAGCAACTTGGCAGCAATATCCAGCAACTCCGCACAGCCATTGAAGAGGAGTGGACCAACATTCCACAGGCCACAATCAACAACCTGATCAACTCTATGCGAAGGAGATGGGTGGCATGTTAGGGTTAGGGTTTAACCCTAGGGTTTTCGGACCCCCCCCAGACCCCCCCAATAAAGCAAAACTGCACGTTTCAGAGTGGTCTTTTATTGTGGCCAGCCTAAGGCACACCTGTGCAATAATCATGCTGTCTAATCAGCATCTTGATATGCCACACCTGTGAGGTGGGATGGATTATCTCGGCAAAGGAGAAGTGCTCACTATCACAGATTTTTTCAGATTTGTGAACAATATTTGAGAGAAATGGTTATTTTGTGTATGTAGAAAATGTTTTAGATCTTTGAGTTCATCTCATGAAAAATGGGAGCAAAAACAAAAGTGTTGCGTTTATATTTTTGTTGTGTATATTTGTATTAACTGTCAAACCGGGAGGAGGACAACACAAAGGTTAATGGCATTGTGGTTGCCATAGCAGTTAAGATGTTCACAAGCTTTCCAAAAGACAAATTACCTTGAGTTTGACTGAAAACAATGTGGGCACTGTGAAAAGCACTAAAAGCTGATATTGCATGATCAACAAGCAGAAAGCCACACTTATCACATCAAGAGTTTGAAGTGAGTTGTGGCCTTATCGGTAGCCGTTAGATGTTTAAAGTAGACACACCTTTGGCTCAAGGGTGCGAATCGGCGTCACAGCCTCGTAGTCTTGGCTGAGAGATCCCACTCTACTTGACTGGGCTCCTCTCAGGGTCACCGTTATCGAGGTGGGGGCTTTCTGCCCTAATGACACACACAAAGAAAACTGCTCAGCACTACCGTACCCCCCCCCAAACACACTCAGTAAAAATGGAGCAGAGCCATTTCATTGTCAAAAAGTTGTGATGGAAGTCATCAGAGTGACCTTTTTGCTTCGTGGTCAGGTAAGCAAATCAAAAGCAGGTTTGGACAATGAACGTAATGAGAGGTAAAAGCACATTTAGGAGTTTGGAAAATAGGTGACACTGAAAGAAAAAGGAGCAATGAAAACATGATTTTGATTCCAGTCTTTATTGTAACAACATGAACAGAGCTCGGGTGATGCCATGTGTAATGTGTGTCTGCCTTTCTCTGTTAGAGGACAGCATGCATACATATGGATATTATAAGCAGGTGATTTGATGGAAGGGTTACAAAATGTTACAACATGGATAACAAAAACATGAAATGCAGCTCAAATGGGACAAACGAAGCGATCTGGATTTTACTTTTGGGTATCATTTTAAAGTTGGTCAATCATACCCACACTGGTTTTAACTTACTTCACAATTCTTCAGTATCAAATGGATTTATTCATTAATATTTATTTTACACATGCATCCACTTCTACGTAAACATTATGCGTCAAACATAGGCTTCAAACTCTACCTCACATTTCCGTAATGGCTCTTTCTGAACATGAAAATAAATCATGCGGCACTGATCTGCCCTCCGATGCTGCATATCTGCACACATCACAACGGTCAGGTTCTTCCAGGCATTCATCTACACACACGGTGACAGAGCCGTCCTCTAAGGTCGAGTACTGAGGCTCTCTGTGGCCTACAGACGTCCTGAACTAGTGTTTCCAAAACAAAGTGGGATTGAACTCTGAGCATTCAACGTGGCCGTGGTGTTTTGGCAGTTCTAGACATACCAGTGGTCTGATTGGTGACGTGCGCCAAGCCGGGCAAGCTGCTGGCTATTTTGGCCAACCCGCCGTTAGTGAGCAGCTGGTGGATGGCGGTGGTTTTAGTCGCTCCTCCTGAGGCGACCGCAGGCACCGCCCGAAGCAGAGCGCTGCTGCTGGGACCGGCCGAGCTCAAGACCTGAGCCTGGGGCCGACCACAGACCGCCTGAGGGGGGGGAGAAGAGGGCCAACAGTTTAAGGTCTTGTTATCAGGCTTGGAATTTCGTCATTTTAGGGGCAAGGCCATTTGGCCTTTGGTGTCACACATTTTTTCAGGGCACAAAGGCCATTAAGGGAAACGTTTGAATTTGGAGCTTAAAAATAAATAACTTCACTTTTTGATAAGAAAAACACACGAAAGACATGGAAAACAAATCATGGCCGCCGTGAAAATCCTACCCTGCTTGTTATATTTCAAACACTGAGAATAAACTTCATGATTTAGTCTTATTAGTTAACTTTTGCCACAGTTTTTTCATTTTCATGTTGATTGTATGTATTTATGGAATGGTTTGGAGCAGGAGTTAAAACAAAGCACAAGCATAATTCACTTTAAAAATATGTACAGAAACACTTTTTGGGAAAACTATGAGAAAGAAGAGAGGGGATTGAAGATGAGAAATTATTGTATATGTTTGTATAAATGTAAATGTAAGTAAATGTAAGTAGGAATAACTTGCATAATGATTTAAAGGACAATCATTGATCAAGTAAGGGGTGGGAATTAATATGTATTTGCTTCCTCCTGCCCCCTTTCGGACACATGTGATGTATTATTATTATTATTAATATGAAGACTTGTTGTTGAATATATAAATATTATCATGAATGTGGATAAATACTTTATTTTAACAATACGGTATTCTGTTTTTCACATTTGTTATTTATTTATTTTTATTTTTTTAATCTGTTCGAAATAAAGATTGAAATGAAAAAATGAAATGAATTGTACAATTTACATTCAAAACTGAAATGTCAGGTCTGTTTGTTTCGACTTTAATTGCTATGGATGGTAGCTCCCATGCTACAATTCTGTCAGTGAGGGTAGTTAAACTCATCCAGATAGAATTTCTTTTAACAAATAACCTTTTTGATATTAATTATGCCAGCCATTTGATCTACCCAGAGAATTTCTCATGTGTTTTTGTTTGTCTACAATGCGCTAAAACGTGTGCCTATTAGTCACTTGTAAACAACAATGTTGACACATTAGGTGCAGGTTGAAGAAAACCAAAGCTAACCTTTATATTTTTGGAAAATGGCTCCAGTAGAGTATAGATCATTCTTAGTGACTGAACTTTAAATGAAGCAAAAGGTCCTTTTTGGTCATTCCAACGTGTTTGTAATAAACATGTAACCATAGTTACCTGTGTGCTGCCGGTACTGGCATCTGTGGAGGGAAAGCTAGGCGTTTTGGTGACGATCTCCTGAAGACTGTAACTTAGGCCTTGAAGCAGACTGCTGGCGGAAGACCCTGCACACAAACACAGAGACAGTAAATCAATGGAGCTGACGTTTGGGAGGAATATTGACAAACAGCTCCCATCCAATCCCCCCACAGACTAGATGAACACACACATACACACACACACACACAGTATGAAAAGTCATGTCCAAAGGGTAAGGCTGGGGACATTGACAGACAGCGATGGCGCAAGAGGTAATCAATGATGAAGTTGATCAAATATGTTGTCCTCACACACTGTTCTTATCCAGTGTTTATTCTCCCTCTACAAAGCGGTTAGAAGTGTGTAGAGGTCACTGTGCTGATTAGCCGCACAGTTGAGTGTTAACAAGCGTGCAGGGCAGGACAGGACACAGATACCTTGGGCAGTAGCCGGAGCTTGCACCTGGACTGGTGTGAAGGAGCCTGATACCATGCACGGCTGCACGCTGTTGAAAGAGATGGAGCCTGACGACAGGGCACCAGAAACCTCTGAGAGACTACCAGACCTGCAGTGACACACATAACCACCAATCTACTCAGGAGCTACCCCAAAAAGTGACGTTTGGCCATCACTCAGCTCCCAGACTACACCACTCGTCAATCCCTCTGCAGCAGACACACTTTTGTCGAAAAGAGGGGAACGTAGGCGTGGGTGTAGGCAGGATCAGGGGGTTTGATACGGAATGTGCCGGTGTGAAGCGGGATAGCTTACCGCTGGCCTGTGAGGAGTCCAGAGAGCTCCTTGGCTCCTGCCACAGTCTGTCCCAACGTCACCGTTAAGGGCTTCCCGGAAACTGCAGGGAGACATAAACATCATGCTGATTTAATTTGAAACTAATTAAAGAAGATACTTCATGTAGTCATTATGTATGAAACAAGCACTAGGGAGTACCTGTGTCAGGTCAATCAATCAATCAAAGTTGAGTTATATAGCCAAATATCACATATTTGTCTCGGGAGACTTTACAGTTCGTACAGCATATGAATACGACACCCTGTTCTAAGACACTCACATCGGACAAGGACACACTCTCAAAGAAACCCCACAGTTAAGGTACAAAACTTTTGCAAGAATTCATAAATACATTTCATCCTACTTACTCACTTTAACAATACTGTAAACCAAACAAAAACACAGGTTTGTTTTCTTATCAATCATTTCTTAGATCGGTATGAAGGTGATCCGCTAAATAGGGTTGCCAGAAACTGACCATGATCAAAATCGATTATTCGGCAGCCCTGGCGAATAATAATCGATTTACAATTATTAATATTATTACTATTATTAGCATTAGTCTATATTTTGGTTGAAACTAAAGCCAGAAAAAAAACATAAATAATAATTAAAAAATATATAAATAAAATCGATTTTTAAAAATAATATTCGATTACGGAGACGGTAACGAATATTTGAATAATCGAATAATCACTGGCATCCCTACCGCTAAAACCTTTTCCAATTCAGGGTTTCCTACAAGTGATTTTATCAACCCATAGGCAAAAGAACAGCAGTATTTGTTTAGTACGATCATACCATCAGCAGTATATTCAAAGTAAAAAGAAGAAATCCTGCAAAGTACATATCAAAGTACTGCGTACATATTGTCATGTGTTTGTCATAAGGTCAGGAGAGCAGTGTACCTTCCTGAGCAGCAGGGCTGATGCTGCCCCCTGCTGACTCGCTTTGGGAAACGATGGTGACTTTGATCTTGGCTCTTTTGGAGGCTTTGCTTGGTGTGGGACTCGGCGCCTGCCTCCTCTTGCCATGGGGCCTCAGTTCATCTCTGTCCAGGCCCTCCATCTGATCGCTGCTCACTGGCACTGCACCGTGCAAACCATCACAGACATTGAGCGGACTGCTGAGGAACCTTGTTCATCTGTGACCTTTAATATTACACCTGTCTGTCTGTAATAATCTACTTTGAGCAATAAATACAAATGACTATGTTCTGTGTTTCATTCATGTCAAATCCAAAGTAGACAACCACCATGTGATTAGTGACAAACCAGGGCTGTTCATATAACATTGGAGCAATGGAAACAAAGAAAGAAGTAAAAAGGCACGGAGGAAAGAGAAAGGAAGAGTGACAGACACTTACCAAAGATACAAGGAGGAGTGCCAGGAGGAAGGTTTTTCCTCACAAGCATGTTTTGTTTCATAAAAGCTGCAAACTGAGCTGGAATGAAGAGGAAAGAAAGCCGGAAAAGAGAGACGTAGGAAGAGAAGAGAGAGCGGATGAGAGGAGAGTTTATCAGTCACATTCTATCCTGCCCCGTCAGATGTTGGGACGCGATACGCTTCATCATCATTTTCTTATCTCTCACACAGCAGAGATGTGTGGTGGATGACTGTGCACGTTAGGGCTGCACCATATTGACAAAAACTGACATTGCGATATATTCTTTTCCCCTGCGATTAGTGCTGTGTACCTGGACTCACATTCAGGTTCAGGTCCGGACTTATAAGTCCGGACTTGTGTCAAGTTGTGTGAGTAACTAAAGTGAACTTATTGTGAGCTAATTATCAATTGAAAATAAACTCAAAATCAACTCAAATTCAAACTCGTCAGGTTTATTGTGCCCCCTTCCAACTTGTGTCTACACCATGTCTTTTCTAGAACTCTACATGTGTTACTAACTACACAACACAACTACATACATAGTGATGTACATACAAGACTCAATATCCAAGAGTACAAGTCTATGTGTTCTTGTTCAAGAACAACAGCATATTGACATTGTCTGGGTGAAGTGTTGCTCTTTCGGCAGACGCTATATCACCATAACAAAGGAGTTAGCTTAGCTACACTACCAAATATGGCAACCAGCATCCCACGCTGTCAGTGTCCACTATGTCTAAGCCAGCTTCCCTTGACGTCACACAGATCTCGCGAGCAGTTGCGATATTTTGCGAGACTTCGTGAGCTCATTACTGAGCTCACGAAGTCTCGCAAAATATCGCAACTGCTCGCGAGATCTGTGTGACGTCAAGGGAAGCTGGCTTAGACATAGTGGACACTGACAGCGTGGGATNTGTATACTGCAGGGGAGCTTGTGAATTTACTCCAGGTGGAACTAAAGTCTGATTTAAGACTTGATTATATTTCACATAATTCATCCACATCTGTAAAGTAACTAAAGGGATTAAATACATGCAGTGGAGTAAAAGTACATCATTTACCTCTGAACTGTAGTGGTGTAAAAGTACAAAGTATCAAATCATTGAAATACTCAAGTAAAGTACTTCAGAATTGTCAAGTTAGATCAAAGCACTACTTTGCGCACCTTTTAACCCTCAAATGAAATACAGAGCTAAATCCCAGGTCTGTTGTACTTTAGACGTCTTGAGCATGTTTTCTCTTCAGTGATTGTGATAGTATGTTTAATGTTTGTTTTCCTTGTATTGCGTCTTAATATTTGTCCTTGTTCGATGTTGCAAATGGAGCTGCTGTGATGCAAGAAAAATGTCAGACCTGATCTGACAATAAAGTATTATTGAATCGTACCATAATGGATGTTATCCAGTTTTTCCAATGGTCATGCTTGCATCGGTAATCCTTCCCATACATCTAGAGGTGTTTTGTTCTGAAACCACATGTCCATCATATGCACAACCATTGGAACCTGCTGCAGGCCATCCTCCACAGCAGCTTCCCACTCTGCCAGGAGCTTACCTCGAGCAGGAGCAGAGTCTCAGCGATGAACCTGGAGGTTTGGAGGGATGCATGCCTCAGATCAGCCACCACTGACACCAAGCCCTCCTTCTCCTGCTTCCTACTGTTGAGAGAGAACCATCCAACCATTAGTACACCTCCCTCTCATTCAAGTCATCACAATAAGCCTGCCTGACTGCTCTTACTTGTGCAGACCCAGAAAGTGATTTATGAAGTCCACCACTTCTGCTTTGCTGAGTTCTGAGGAGAGTTTGGCTTGTTCCTCTACTGGGAACACGATCAAAGGGCAGCCATGTTGATCAAAAGCACCTGTACGGATGGATACAAAAAACATCTTTAAAATGTTTAGCTGAAAAAAAAGGATGATTAAAACATTCCAACATTTTTTATTCAAGCACATGCTCTGTCCATTACCTTATTAAATACAATATATCTTTCTATTATGATCAAAACATTTCAGGGATTACTGTCAACATTTCAATGTGTCGTGCAGTAATGTCATAATTTTTAAACAATGAATAAAAAAGGGCTGAGATAAGCTCTATAATTCTTAATAAGCATTTCCTATTCCTGGATAAACTTGCCAATGAATGCAGCACAACCACATTACAGTAACAGACAGAGGTGGGAGAAGTATTCAGATCTTGAAAATAAAGTAAAGTAAATAATAAAATAAATAAAGTAAAAGTAGAAGTACCAGCGTAGGAATACTCTGTTACAAGTAAAAGTCCTGCATCAAAATGTTACTAAAGTAAAACAGTATTAGCCTCAACATATAGTGAAAGTACCAAAAGTAAAAGTACTCACAATGCAGATTGGTCCGTTTCAGAATAATATACATGATATGCTTTATAATCATTAAAGTGTTCTCAAAGCTGGTAAAGGTGCAGCTAGTTAGAATGATGGAACTAAAGTCTTGATTATATTTTACATCATTCATCCACATCTGTGAAGTAACTAAAAGGTATTAAATACATGTAGTGGAGGAAAAGTATACCATTTACCTCTGAACTGTAGTGGAGTAGAAGTACATAGTAGTAGTACACAATTGAAATACTCATAAAAGTATAAGTATATATATAAAGTATAAGTATCAACAATTGTACTCAAGTACAGTGCTTGAGTAAATGTACTTAGTTACTTCCCACCTCTGGTAATAGAAATAGGGAGTATGGAGGAGTGATAGCTACCAGGGAACAACACGACTGCAGAGTGGAGCACATGATCCGCAGGCAGCGGCGGGGAGGGGGGGCACTCCTGCACCGACCCCTGGACGCCTGAAAGTTTGTGGGAAATTATTATTTTTATTGAAAACACACCCGGCAAGAATTTCCAACAATCCTTGAAATATGACCACTGGAGGAACAGGTCCAGCAAATTCCTCACAGCCTTTGGAAAGAAAATCTGGCTGATGAGCAGCACTCTGTAAAGTGGTGCGGCATGAACTAGAACTTTTGAAGTGAAATACATAAGCTTGTTATCCTCAGAGTCACTGTGGATGAGAAGTTTTGTCGCGTGCACACTTTTCTCTCCTACCTGTCGCGTGTCGGCTCATCTCAGATAGCTCCCTCGCGACTATTTTCCACAGCCGTTTGTCTATTGAAGTTGTCTCCCTTCGCCTTAAAGCGGTAAAACCTGGCCAACACCGAACAGTTCTACTGTGGGGCTGGAGAACGTTCGGACCGCGGCTTCTCGCTGCCTCTCTCCGCCATGTTGCCTCTCTCCGGCTGCAGCGTCTGGCTGAGCTAACCGACTGATGCTGCTCGGCTTTTTTATAAACTAAAGAGGGCGGAGATACACAGAGGAGGAGGACGGGCACAAAGTGCTCACAGCGACCTGGGCCTAGTCTAACCAGGTTAAACCTTTGTCTAACCTGGTTCAACCTTTATATTACTATGGGTTAAGGTTTAACCGGGCAGGCTCCTCCCTGTCCCCCAAAAAATATCCCCTCTCCAAATCTCAAAGATAAAGTCTTTGATAATGACTTTTGCAAACTTTATTAACTCAATTTGTGAGCATAAGACATATAATTATAATAATTATTTATAATACAATATCATATTATAATATTTGTGCTCCTCAAATTAGGACTTTGTCTTCACAATCAGTCTTAGGTCTTCATTCGTCACACATACGGGACATTGACATTGTTACAGCAAGTAAAGAGCCAAAGCTTAATATTTGATTTGATTTATTTCAAATTTATAAAACAATAATACAAAATAATAATAATGATATGAAACATGAGCAGTTTTGTACTATACAAACTAAAGCAGTGTCAAATTGATAAACAAAAATATTACTGATTCTAAATTATATATAAACAATTAATAAGTATGCATAAACTTAAAGATAAGTTACACAATTTACAAAATACACATCCAAGTTTGGCTATAGTTTCCCAAAAACCTAATAATTTTGGTTAGAACATAAAATGAACAAATAACAACAAATCTAGATTTCAAGATTGATACACTTTCATCCACCCTGTTTCCTGTTTACTATAGTACATTATACATATACATATATATTACAAAATCAACAGAGGCTTTAGTTATTCTGTCCATACATGCTGTAAAGTTGGCTGATGTCTAAAGCTTCATACTTTTAAACTGTTCTCTGTCAAAAAAGACATGCACTGGTGGTCAGGAAGGTGTCACAAGAAAGCCTAATCAACTTTAGGCTGTGTTGAATTGCTTCTTCTGTGCAAGAGGATTTGCTTGTAAACAGTAGGTGTGGGGCTGAAAGAATTTGGCTTGGCATTGAAATTGGCATTGATCACTGTTGTTTCATGCACTGTGTGCACTTCTTCTGATGAAGTTTGATAGCTATGTGCAATTGATAAATACATTTGGGCTATTTGTTGTCTTTTTTAACTGTTTTGCTGTGATTTATTACTGCACACACTGATGTCTAAGCAAATGTACCGCTGCGACAATAACGTCCATCATATTTTATATTATATTTCGTTATATTATCTTATATTATCTTGCCTTGTCTTGTCTCATCTTATCTTGTCTGATCTTATCTTATCATTCAGGAGGACAAGATGGTATTGAGTTGCATTGTGGAAAAGGTCTCAAATGACCCATAGGAACTAATAAGAGTCAGGATCTCCCACCCTTCGATTTAAAAACTACAAATTCCAATCTCTATCACAAGTACCCAAATCTGGGAGTGCTATATTAAATCTCAGAAAAAGGCTTATACATTTAAACCATCATTTGTGTTCAGAAAATGTGTTTATTTAGTAAACATATACACAACTGTTTAACCCTTAGATGCACGAGTGACTGGACCCTACACTCTTCCATAAGTGGGTCAAAAAGGACCCGTATTAGAATAATATGTGTTTTTATGCCATTTTTGTCCTTTTGGTTAAGAAAAATCACATATTTTGGTTCACACTAGAAATATTTTCTATTTAATTTTTCACTATTTATAATTTTAGATATTTGTTTTACATTTAAAAAAAAAAGTTTTTTCCATAGGATTCCATAGAAATGCATGCGGGTCATTTTGACCCACTTATGGAAGCTTAGGGTAGTAATACAAAAACTACAATTTCTTAAAATGTAAATTACAAATTTGAATGGCATGATATCCAAAACATGTTTTTTGAGGAATAGCTGGAATATGAAATGATAAAAAAATTTAATTACAAAGATACTTCAAGAAAACCACCTCACCGGGTCCAAAAAGACCCACTTATGCATCTAAGGGTTAAATAAATACTGCAAACTATACTTGAATAAATGACGAAATAAAGAAAAAGTTCACATTTGTGATGTGGTGACCCTGTAGTGCCAGTTAGTCAGGTCAGTTGTGCCTGCAAGCATTTCCTGCTTAGGAAACCGTTTCTGTTGCACTGAACAGGTCCGACTGCATACCTCATGAATCGTTCAAACACAGATCCTTTGTTTTGCTTTGGTAATTATTCAATTAGCTTTGTCCTAATGTAATAGTTCCTAACCAGCATCAACATTAAGTGCTACATTACACCACAGAACATTCTAAGGCAGGTGCAAAAAGAAATAACCAAAGCTGTTTTTGTTTTTGTTCATTAATTAGGATACATTGGGAGAGTTTCCAAGACCAGGCCTGAACTCTCTGTGAGTATGTGTGAGTAACATCAACAATGTTGCTCTACTTCCTCCCTGCAGGGGTCATGCTGATTTCACCTCTTCATGAATGACATTGTTCTTTCACTTGGAAACATTCTTGGCATGGTTCAGTGGTGGCATACAAAAAACAACAGTTTCATTTATTGTTTAGCGTGCACACTTGGGTCAGGTTCATGGAAGCAAAATGGCTGAGCTCCCTGCCACTCCCTGGCATCATGAGGATGCTGTCCTCCGAGCATGTTTTACAGGTTTCTTCACCTTCTTGAATATAAAGGAACAATGTCTTGTCTTGCGTCACACCTCACCTTTAAGGTAGACCCATGAAGACCACAGGCTGAAACGTGACAATAACATTTCAGCTTCAAATCAAGGGCAAGTAGAAATGCTGGCTCTGTCATCGGCGTTAAAATTGACACTTTTGATGCCGTGGTGGAGAGGAGGATTCTGAACAAACTGTTATCCATCATGGATAACCCCACCCACCCCCTCCACCAGCAGCAGCTGGACAAGCAAGAAATGAAAGGGGGTTTTATGTTGTCGTTGCTGTGGGCCAATTTAATCGACCTTCTTTAGGGGCCCTTTCTGGTCCGGGGCCCCAATCAGTTGCGCCCCTGCATGTAACATTGATATCTAATTTAATATGCCCTTCAATAGTGTTCTATTTGTCAGATTTGTCAGATCTTCTATTATGAGATGTTTATATTGTATAATTGTTTAATTGCATATTCTAATATTTTGTATTTCTAATTTTACTTTGTTTTACATGCTGCTGCAAAAACATTTCCAAATTTGGGATCAATAAAGGATATTTTATCTTATCTTATGTAGGCTACTATGATCACATTTGGACATAAACATCATTTTTTGAAAGTCATATTTTTGCTTTGTATCTTATCATTTATCCTATTCAACAAATAAGTCTGATGGAAGAGGTGGAAGGAGTACTCAGATATTTTACTTAAGTAAAAGAAAAATACTCTGTTACAAGTAAAAGTCCTGCATTCAAATATGTACTTGGAAAAAAAAGTAAAAATGTTTTTGCATCAAAATATCCGTAAAGTACAAAAAGTACTCATTTTCCAGTATGGCCCATATCAGATTTAAAAACATTGCATTTTTGGATTATAATTATTGATGGTTTAATCAGAATCAGATTTACCAAGTCGGTTTACACACATGAGGAATTTGCTTTGGTATATGTAGTGGATACAAAGACACAGAAGAAAATGCAGCAAAACAAAATTAAATTAAAATAGGACCATTTTGACAGCTATTTAGAAAAACTATTTTAAGACTATTATAAAAAAAATAACAACATTTAAATATGACGAATACGGTATACTGTATTTAAAGTGGAGAGCTGTGCTGATTTAAAAGAGGTAGTGCAACATGTTGTTCAGGATTTATAATTTTAAAAAAGAACAAGATATTGTTCACATGATGTGCCTTAATGTAATGCATAATGTTTTTCTGGGGTGGTTGAAAGTCAGTGTCAGTGGGGGGGCCGAGCCTTGTTGATGAGGCCGGTAGAGGAAGAAACTGTTCGGGTGGTGAGAGGTTTTGGTCCTGGTGGAGCACAGCCTCCTGCCAGAGGGGAGAACAGTTTGTGTCCAGGGTGGGAGGGGTTGCCCACTATCTTCCCTGCCCACCTCAGGGTCCTGGGGGCAGGCCGGATGCGTGCAGGCTGTGGTGAGATTGCATACTTCCTGAAGTCCACAACCATCTCCATTGTCTTGAGAGCATTGAGCTCCAGGTGGTTGTTCCTGCACCAGGTTACCAGATGGTACATCTCCCACCTAGGCAGACTCGCCCCCACCAGAGATGAGTCCGATGAGGGAGCCTAGGCTCATAGTATATTATATTATTATTATTATTATTATTATTATTATTATTATTATTATTATTATTATTATTATTTATATTATTATTATTATTATATAGTATTAATGTCAATGTTGCACTTGGTAAAGTGGTAGATGGATTATTTAAATTATGGATATACTCCTAGTAGTTTAACCTAATACATAAGATTAATACGTGTGATTTAATATTCTGTATTGATTAATCCATACTGCAATAGCTCGTTTACTAAACATTTCTCCAAAATGTTTACCCTGAGTAAATGTACTGAGTTACACTCCCCACTGTGTCACTTAGTTGTATAATGTCGACATACTACCTAATATTATACATGATAATGGCCAGCCCTCTCGACAGCATCTTTTATTTGGAAATTGGAACAAGGAAGTTGTGTCCCATGCGCTCGCCTCGTTCCGCTGATGTGATGCAGTTAACGTTTGGGACATTTTCATAGCATACGTAGCTGCTGTCGACTAAATACCTTCATAAGATGTAAACAAACCGTTTTGTTTATTATTTTTAAACTTTTGAACGTTCGTCTTTAATATTACTTGGACAGGTCTAAAGGAGAATTGTAACATTTTGCGTCAAGCTTATTATTGTGTTTATTAGCCAAGTGAGGCTATTACAGTCACAGGCTATTGAACCTGGCTAACAGTGCTTAGCAGTGGAGGTGCCCTGGTCAAGCCTCTTTTCGGAACTGAGATAAATATAGTCCAGCGGCTTTGAGGCAATGTCGTTTGTATCCTGAAATAAGTACAGGTAGACATGGTTGGTGACGTATGTAAGCAGAGCTAAGTTAGTACCGTAAACGTTAAAAGCACCAGCTGACTTGCAGAGATGAACCGCGCCAGCTCGGAGGAGTGCTCGTAGGCGTAGCTGTCGCAGCAGCAGCTGTGGCTTGATCGTACATCATCTACAATGAGATCCAGCATGATAAAGCCAAGATGTGCTGAGCAGGCTCTGTTGACGTGCAACGCTGTGCTGCTGTGCACGCTGGAGGTTCTGGAGGCTCCAGTGGGGTTAATTCAGTGCCTGATACTGACTCTCAAAACATCTTAGGTGTGAGCGAGAGCCATATTCCAACAGCGATAGAATGTCAACTGAAGGAACTCTCGCTGAGTAATGGTGATGAGTCATATACCAAACATGGCAACTTATAACCTGGCACGTTCTTGGTACTCCTCACCTAAATGCATTGCAGTTTCTGGACTCAAAACCACAGCTGAGAACAATTCATGTCTTTTCATCTCATGATTTCAGATTCTTATGAGGCTTGTATCCATCATCTTATATCAATTCATTTTTTGTCGTGTCCAGTCAACATAAGATGCACAATATCCTGAGTGTTGATATCTTATTAAAAGCACTGTCAAGTCCACCTAAACACTTAATATGAAACTTAACTAATCTTTAGATGGAAGAGATAAGCATGAGTTGAGATACTCTAAGCTCCAGTCTGCTGCCCTGCTGTGCATATGAACCTTTCAGCTTTACTTTCTATAGTCCAGATACTTAGATAAACATAGGTAGGTACTTTTGCTCACGCCACATTCTCACAAAGCACCTACTCCCTTGTCTTCTGTTATCCAACTATAAATTTGTATTTATCAAAATCTCATATTGATGTAGTGTGCAGTATCTTTCTAAGTAAAGGCACATTTCGTAAAGACCAACATCTAATGAAACTCATCACTTCACTGAATTACACGTATTAATGGCATCTGCAGAGATCTCTCCGCAAGTCCTTCCCAACTATTTTCCCAGCATAATACATGTAACATTATGTTCAAATATAAATCTAAACCATGATACATTTCTAATATAGACCTATCATTGTGAATACCTTCATGTATGAATGAAGCTGTAACTTTACTATAAAAATTGCTTCTACTACTGCGAATACCATAATGAAATTGCAATTAGTCAGTTATGCTACCTTAACCTCATCCCTCACTAATTATTTTACCATTGTCTACATAAACCACTCTCATAGAGGACGGAGTCCAGACTAGCAGTTTATGACAGCGGTGCATGCACGTTGTACAATGTAACCAGAGCAGCAGCACTGGAGGTGGGAAACCAGCTGGATGAGTGCTGAGCTGTGTGTATCAACTGCGCTCAGAGGTGGACGAGCTCAGGATGACTTGCAGGATATCGTCATGCAGATCATCCAGGATGTCCAAGTGATTTGAATCATCGTGTTGATGTGAAAGCTCTGACTCACATGACCTACTTATCGCTTTATAATAATAATTAGGGATGTACACCTAATCTTTCCATCGATCACACATATTTCCTCCTATACAAATCAAAACTTATACTTTAAATCACTATTTTTAAATAATTCTAAGTTTACCTACTTCTTTAATTACTTTTAATCACATTCTAAACTAAAATATACAATCAATAAAAGAACATTTATCTTATCTTATCTTAATAATATCTCATATAATAATAAATCATACATTATTTTTCCCTAAATATCATTATTAATCAAAACAACATATACAAAAAATATACTTCATATAACAATACATTTAATTAATGAAATATATCATAACACAATAAATAATTTAATTTAAACATTTTACATTATAATTATATATTTAATATATAAATACTATATATTATTTATTACAATATTATATATACTTTTTACTAAAATATTATTTTTCAAATCTCTCACATAATAATATTCATAAACTTCTTCTTATTTTAATTATCCCATTTCTTTTAAAACCTTAAATTTAATAATTTTTCAACTCCCTCTTGAAAATAGTTTTATGTCTTCTTAACATTCCTCTATCTTTTATCATTCTTAATTCATTAATCTGTAACTTATCTTAAATCTTTTCTTACCCCATCTTTATTCATCTTCATCTTTTACCCATTCTCTCATCTGCTCAT
>NW_011369945.1:3031927-3039039 GCF_000735185.1 Notothenia coriiceps
GTGTCCTTCAAACTAGTCTCTGCACCTTTACCAGCTTTGAGAACACTTTCATGATCAATCATTATAAAACATATCATATATATTATTCTGAAATGGACCAATCTGCACCATGACTACTTTTGGTACTTTAAGTATATTTTGATAATACATGTCTACTTTTACTTGAGTAACATTTTGAATGCAGGACTTCTACTTGTAACCGAGTATTCTTACACTCTGCTACTTGCACTTTTACTTAAGTACAAGATCCTAGTACTTTGCATGTTCAGCATTGTAAACCCCTAACATAACACACTGAATGATGAACAGTAACCCAGGGTTCTGTCCCCCATTAGTGTTTAATGTGCCTGTCAAATATTTGTCCTTGAAGCTGCTCTGTGACCTTGCATACACCATTGCTGAATTCATTAACCGACCACAATAGCTCACTTACTGCTGGATTCAGCCCAACTGTTGATTTGTCATTGCCTGTGGTCAGAGAATAGTCCAACTGTAGCTGAAAACTGAATTAGGGCTGTGCAGAATGTCTCGTCCTGAAGTGAGCATTCTTCCCTGCTGCAGGACAGATAAGACTGGTATTTCATCTAACCTTGCATGTTGAAGTGAAGTATTGTACCGCTTTGACACATGCATTAACAGAGCTTTTGTGAAACCACAGCTTGGTGTTTCTGTCTGAATTATGCATGAAAGACTTGGAGTGTGTCCTTTGCACACGGCACAGTAACGCCCTCACCTTGTGACTGCACAGCTCTCTCCTGGAGCAGAAACGTATGCAACTTTTGTTATATTGACTCAAAGATCTGAAGTCAGAGCTGATCTTCAAAGTACCAAGTGCGTCATATCTGTGCTCATGGTGGAACCCTGTGAGTGTGGGAGAGAAAAAAAGTGTGTTCGTGTGTCACATGCATAGCTGGTCACATGCTTTGGGTTTTTTAATAGAAAAGCCAGAGTGAAATTGCAGTTAATTAGCACAATTCTGTAGAGATGCTGCATTTCGACTCTCAGATCCACACTTCTCACATATTTCTCTGTTGTTGCATATTGACATGTTTTAGTAAGAAAACTCAATGATCATGCAGTGTCATCCCATCTAGATATGTCGTTGTTGCTTTCCACGACTAATAGATTTGTCTTAAAGATGCGTGAAATGTTTATCAATAATTGCTAAAATGCTCACTGAAACACAGCCCTTTGGACCCTCATTTACACTTTACTAAATATCAGTAGGTATTGGTAATTTGATTTACTGTACATATAATCCTTAAGAGTACCTGGGGATACACACGATGCACAGTGGGCAGTAGATGTGGGCTCAAAAGGATCCAACAGCAGAATTTAGCCCCGACAGGTTGACCTGGGCCTGTCTGTTGTGGCCATGGTTGGAACCGCAGTTCAAATGGCACCAACTGGCCAATTAACAGTCTTCTCTTTTCAAAATGAAATGATTACAAAAGAAAGTGTTCTGAGTTGAGTATTTTTTCTTCTCTAGCTGCACAAGAGGACCGTCCACAGTGTGTACATAATTCAGCCCAAAAAGAAGGATGTTGTGAAGCTGTTGCTGAAGCTCCTGGCTCCGTCAAAGTGCTACACTGCCTCATTCAAGGTGAAGGACACCACACACGCTGTCCCCCTGGATCTGATTTTAGATTTGATTCAGTAGGTAACGCTGTTCTCATCTTTTTGCAGAAAGTCCTTCTGAAAGAAATCTCAGAGCTCTCCAACTACATTGACCGAAGCCAGCTAACGCCATCGCTGGGCGGCTACTTCATGTACTGCCACCAGAGCTGGGTGGCCTTCATTAAGGTAACATTTGTTGTGTCATACCTCTGTTAATTGCTATAACCTTGAATGCCTCCAAGGGTACACTCATGCTGCAGGGCTAAGTGTCCAGCAGCTAAGACTAGTTTCTAAAGTCTGGGCTGTCCGAGGGTAATGCGTGTTTTCTTAAATCTGGCTTTGTGTACTCTAGTGAGGGGCCCAGCCCTTCGTATGTTTTTCTGTATGTGGCTCTCATTGAAAAATGTTTGGACGCCCCTGAGCTAAAAACTTGGAAGAGCTGTGTGATACTGATATGCGAGTGACTCAGGACAAACCTCCTGAATCTGTCTGATGATCAGGAAGAGGGTTGAACACAGTGTAACATTGTTCTGCTGTGTACTCGCAAACACACCCTCACTAACACTCATACACTGTGTTAATGTGACTTACAATACTACAGCCAAATATTTATTCCACCTATTTGTGTTTGAAGTATTGCTCCTCTGTGATGAAGAGTAGTCTCCTCTCACATGTGAGGATTCATTCATGAGTCTTCCCCATCTATTGTTCGTTACCGTGGTGAAGCTTGTGCAAATGCCTCGTGTGATCAGCTGACCCTATTAGCAAGTGAAAGGAGCCCCCCCTCTTCCTATTACATTATACATTCATTCATGTTCATCTGGGGCATTGGGCCATGGTGACAGCATGCATTCACAATTGCAGCTCTCTGCCTATAGGAGACCTATTCAGGAGGATAACCTGCTTTATCTGCGCTAGGCCTACATTTGGGTTCAGGGTGTTGAGTGATTGCAAAAACTTATGCTGTGCGAAAATCATTCAAGTCGGGGGCTGTTGGTGCACATAGAGTGTAACTAACAATATCACAACAAATAAGAACATTTCCCAAACGTATCACACTTGCCCCTGATGGCTGCCATTAAACCTAATCAAATAAATAAATGATTTCAAATGGTACGTGGACCAAATAACATGTTTTGAAGCGCTTTTACATATACAGCATTCACACACATTCACTGGCAGCGGCTGCCATACAAGGTGCACCCACTAAGCCAGGGGTCACCAGCCTTTCTTAGGATGAGAGCTACTTTCACAAAATAAAACGAGTCGTGAGTTGCTTTTACTACTCTTTTTTTTGTTTTTTGCAGTGTACATATTTAGCACATTGAACCACAGCCATTCACAATAGTCTTAAAGAGGTGGAAGAAGTACTCTGATCTTGTACTTCTTCTTTAAAATGACTACTAAAAGTACCGTAATTTTCGGACTATAAGCCGCGCCTTTTTCCCCATTTTTCGACGCTGCGGCTTATATAACGGTGCGGCTAATCTATGGATTTTTACAGCTAACGGCCACTAGGGGACCTCCTAAATCTATGGATTTTACAGGTTACAGTCCACCAACTTTAACTCTATGGGCTCTATGGCCGGTCCGCGCCCCCCACCTTTAAGCGGCGGGCTCCAGCAGGAAAAGCTGGAGGCCGAAAAAGAGTGAGACAGGTAGCGCGCAAAAGTAAAAGTGGAACCGAGAGTGGTACGAGAGACAGAACGAGAGCAAGACAGACAGACATTACGAGAGCGAGACAGTTTGTCCCCGTACCACTGGTTGAAAACCGCTGCTGTAGATCACTGCCGGTACGTGCGCTGGGAGCGCACAGTTTAAGTTTGAAAGTTGAAAAGTTTGTGTGTCTGAAATGCTATGTGATACAGTACAGTTTACACAGCACAGTACATGTTCTGTAGCTACTATTGCACTAAATGGTAACACTTGAATACGTTATGCAAATATGCAACTTGTTTGTTGAAATGTTAATAAATGGGAGCTTCCTCAAACAGCCATCTCTTTCCCGACAATCCCCTCTGTGCACGAACCCTTACATATGGTAATTAAACATTAAAACACCTGCGGCTTATAGTCCAGTGCGGCTTATATATGTACACATCATTCAATTTAGCTGCTGCGGCTTATATTCAGGTGCGCCTTATAGTCCGAAAATTACGGTATATATTCCAATAACGTGTCACGGAGTCGCGATAGGTCTGTCGAGGACGCCCCCTGTGTGATTTCACAACCCAAAGACCAAGAAACACCTTTACCAATGTGAACCGGATGTCTAAATTGAGGACGTAACAAATCAGAGTAAAGCTACCTTTGATCCACTAAACATGAATTTACGACAAAACGCCCAACTGTAAGTTCCATGGTATCTCCATGTGAACCAATTGTTCAGTGAAATGGAGAAAGACAGACATGTCACAACATGCAAATACCGAAGGACTAGCTAGGACTGAACTACAGATCACGACGACGGACAGCAAGTCTGAGAGACTAAACGAAAGGCAGTTAATACGACAGCTATTCACGAAGTCTAGCAGTACTATCG
The DNA here is from genome assembly GCF_000735185.1 of Notothenia coriiceps. Classification (NCBI taxonomy): domain Eukaryota; kingdom Metazoa; phylum Chordata; class Actinopteri; order Perciformes; family Nototheniidae; genus Notothenia; species Notothenia coriiceps. The sequence goes on from NW_011369945.1 coordinate 3,036,087, forward strand.
TGACCTGAAATGCACTTATCGTCTCTTGTCATATGTACAATTGCGAGGCGACTCCGACTACGTCTTGCACGTGAAGCAACGACTAGAAGTGGTATTCACGATGTCAGAGAGACCTCCACGTCCGTCGCGTCGGCGGTACTACTGTCCGGACGTCCTGCCACCTCTATTTGCTCCGTCAGCACCTGGTGCTGTCCTCGAATACAGCCTTGTTTCGACGTCGTCGTCAATGACGTTCCGTCGTTAGTCCAGTCAGTCAATATTAGACAAGATGTGTCATCCAAATTTCATGTGATTCAAGTAAGTCTGATACAAGGTCGGATTACATTAAGTGTACTATGGACAAAATATGTTCAGATCAGTCCTAACACGGGAAATGGTCTAAAACTCTTGTAATTAACTAGTTAGTAATATTTGTCGGTGTATAATAACTTTCGTTTGNGAGAGGACTCTTTAAAGTAGAGACACTACATACTGATATACACCTGAACATCAGCAGGAGAGGACTCTTTAAAGTAGAGACACTACATACTGATATACACCTGAACATCAGCAGGAGAGGACTCTTTAAAGTAGAGACACTACATACTGATATACACCTGAACATCAGCAGGAGAGGACTCTTTTAAAGTAGAGACACTACATACTGATATACACCTGAACATCAGCAGGAGAGGACTCTTTAAAGTAGAGACACTACATACTGATATACACCTGAGCTTTTCTTTCCTCAGGTGCTTTTGATCCGAACATCCCGGAGGAGGGACCCTCGGCGCCCCCTCCTGGCTTCCTGGATGATGTGCACGGATACCTGGGCCACAAAGGAGGTGAGTCTTTCATTTCTACCCTCTCTTGTTTTTTTCTTTGAACATTTCCCAAACAATAACCTCCTATATGTGTGTGTTTCTAGAGGGGGACCACCCGTTGTACCCGCCTCCCCCTGCCTACGTCCCGCAGCCTGAACTCAACAAGAACACCCTGGTGCCCGAAGTCAAGTAACACACAATCATTTATACGTCATGTTCAACATAACAGCACTGAGAGCACGTCTTCTCTGAGTCCGTTTGTTGTTTGTGTTTCATGTGTCTTGATGTTTGTCTGTTGATGTTACACATGGAGCTGCTGTGATGTGAGTCACATTTCAGACTTGATCTGACCAATAAAGTATCGTATCATATCAGATTATTTCGCTGATGATTCAGTGCTCTATCCTACCTAAATGTAACTGTATTTCCCTCAGAGGTGAGACCTGATCAGGGTGTTTCTTCTCCTTCAGGGTCCCCACAGTTTCAGAGGACGTTGCTAGAGAAGCCCTGCTAAAGTTTGTGGAATCAAAATGGCGCTACAGCTCCAAACCGGCCAGGAACATGGTCTTCAAACAGCTCAAACCCATCACCGTGTACAGGGTACGAGCACAGGTCTCACAGCATGGGCAATCATTTGGGTGGCGACACTTTTTATCAGATCAAAAACAACAAAACATATATTGTATTGCCACCCTCACACCATGCACTGACACTGTGGCGGCTTCATCTTCATCCTCATACTAAAAAACTAATAAATATGTCTTCCTAGTTGATTAGTTAAAGAAAGTAGTCAACTCGTAAGTAGAGATGTCCCGATCCGATCCGCGGAGAAAAAAATCGGGGATCGGGATTTCTTTTCTTTTCTTTTTTTTAAAATACTTTTAAAAAAATTTTTTATTCAATGTTACAAAACAAAATGACCATGTTCTTAGTTTTGGTTTCAAATGACACAACATCATGTATGTGTTGCTTCTTTGGGGCTTGTTTTCATAGACCTGCCTATTTCTCTCAAATCTGGCAACAGAGTGGGCGCAGTGTCTAATTGTAGCAGTAAGCTAACGAGTACTGAAAGCTTTATTTTGTTTTGATCCAATGCTGCACAACTGAACTGATCCAATGCTGCTGTCAAAGAAAGAAGCTATATCCATGTTGGATAGAATATCCAATTTAAATAAAAAAATAACCTTAAGGGACAACTTGAATGCTTTTTTTCCTCTTAATGCATTGCATAAAGATCGGATCGGGAAAAATCGGTATCGGCAAATTGTCAAAATCAAATGATCGGAATCGGATCGGGAGCAAAAAAAGGGATCGGGACATCCCTACTTCAAAAGGCACTTTCTGTTAGAGCACATTTTGGCACGACAAGTATTAGAACAAGTATATCAGGAGAAAAACAAAAGCTTCTCATATCTGTTAATAACACTCAGAGTGGTTTGGCTTGTTCTAAGTTTTTGTTGTTTTCAGTTTGTATTTTTATGGTTGATCGCACTTTGGATTGCGTGTAATTTAACGTAACAATTAGTAGAAGTAAATCCAGTCCGATATGGAGGATATGGAACAAATACTCAAACGGTTTGCCATGCTCACAGATTATTTAATGTGCACATGAGAAAATCAGCCAACTTTATAATTATTGTGGCGGCTCAATTCCCATTTCAATTTGAGTCGCCAAGAGGCTAAGTTTAGCTTCATCCTGTGACGCGTTTTCAATGAGAAAGTCCAAACTGAAGTTTAAGAAACAATATTTAATAAACAAAATCAAACACACAATAACGGTCAACAGAAAGAATGTCAGCGCAAACCACACCAAAGGGACGATTACCGGAAGTGTTCAACAAATACAAATAAAAGTGACGTAAAGAAATGATAATTATACAAATAATAGACTCTATAGCATTTTGGCTCCTGAGGACCGTTTGCACGAGAGATTGGCAAGCATTGATGAAAAGTTTGTTAAAGTTTCTGATCTGCATGCAAGTGTTGGGGTCATTTCATTGTCAGTAGACTAAGGGGGAATTTTGTACTTAAAGGTGGGGTAGGTAAGTTTCAGAAACCGGCTCGAGTGCACTAAAATGTGAAAGTACACATCAGCAGGAGAGGACTCTTTAAAGTAGAGACACTACATACTGATATACACCTGAACATCA
>NW_011369945.1:3039084-3053423 GCF_000735185.1 Notothenia coriiceps
CCGTTTACATCTAGATGTCGACCAGCATTTAGCTGGGACCGCTGTGGCTGCAGGCGCCGCGCGTGTGGGAGGGGCGGGGCTGACACACCAGTCAGGTCAGGACCTCCGCGTGGTCGCATTTGTTTCAACAAAAAGGTAGTGAAAAGCAGGCATACAGTCTCATCTATGGCATACCACGCATTTAAACTACACCTAAAAACAACCAGCGCCATTCGTCTTTTCCGCTGGAAGCAAACCGGCAGCTGGGAGATGGAGAGCCCCACCTTCCCGACAGTTTACTATCAAGATGGCATTTGCACGACAATGCACAACATGTTGGTGTTTCCTGTTCGAAATCTATGAATTCAGATTTGGATATGGCCTTTGAGGCTCGGGTCTTTGTATGACAGTGGACTGTACACTTGACTGTTTGTTTTCAGAGTTTTTTTGCTTGTGAGCAATGTGGCTCATAATTTATTTATTTATATATTGTGGTGACCACTGTATAACATAATTCACTCATGTGATGCAGGTTGGGGGTATTGTTCCGCACCGGCACACTAATGCCTACTTGTACCTCTGGGGTATATACTTGTCTTTTCCTTTTCTTCTTTCCCGGTGCTTCCGACCCGAGCAGAGTGCATTTTGCATGCTATAAAGCCATAATATAATATATATATATATATATATATATATATATATACTGTATATATATGTTTTCCAGCCTGAGTCTATTTAATTGATTGTTTATGGTCGTGTGTGATTATTAATTTTTATAATTTAATGAATTGTTTTATTTATTATCTTATCTTTATATATTTTAATATTATTTTAATTTGCATGTTGAATGTCCAATACAATTTATTGGTTGAAAGCGATGTATTGAATTTTATTATATATATCTAAGGGCTGTCAAAAACGATACCCAAATTTTTGAATTCAGATTATCACGCTTAAAATTAATTATCAATGATTATCCACCATTCGAGTATGTCCAAATATGCCATTCTTTATGTATATTGTTGTGGGAAGAAGATAATGAAAGAAGGTGGGTATATCATTTAACATACAGTATAGTATGTTTATTATAACATTGTTCTGTGTGTCAAAATGAAAGACGCCACATCTAGGGCCTGCACGATTTTGGGAAAAATCTAATTACGATTTTTCTGACAAATATTGCGATTGCGATTCCGAATTGAGATATTTGTTTTAGCGACCAACGGAACGTTATTGTAAATGCGGGCCCATACCCGGCTAGGAAGGTCGTATCATTACTCCGTCTCTAGCACCCGCCAGCCCGAGCTACGAGTGAATGAACTAAACTTACATGGAACTTCCGTTGGTTGCTTTAAAGCCAAAGCTTCAGTTTAAGATTCACCCTGTAATAGAAACATGTCATGGGAGCATTACTAACGCTGACTGGAAGATGTTTGTTTCACCAAACCATCGCTAGTAAACTCCAATTGGAGCCATTTGAAAGGGCTGTGCACTTCAAAAGCAACTTGCAGGTGGACTGGAAATCAATCTGTCTAATCCCTTCTATATGGGCACTTCTGATTGATTAACAATGGCTGTAAATGTGGAGCACAGCACTTCTGATTGGGTGTGGATGACTGACACAACAAGAAGAAAAAATATATATATGGTGCAAAAAAAATCGCGGCTTTGCGATTTTGATAATCGCATCATTTAAATCGGATTCGATTTAAAATCGATTAATCGTCGCCCCTACCACACACCTATCATTCAAACGTGGGGTCTTTATTTATGTACTGTTGATTTCTATTTCATTGGTAAGGCTGAGCCCTACCCCAGCGCTGGCACTGGTGACGGATGATGGGTGGTGCTTCTGCCACATGCTTAAATGCGTTAATATTTGAGCCGATTTTTTTCTTTTTTTTTTAAAATTTTAAATTTTGTATCATGCACAAAACAAAAATGACCAGTTCAAGTACTTAAAGTCATCCTGAGGCCTTAAGTTTTGGTTCAAATGACAGAACATCATGATAGTGTGCTTCTTGGGCTTGTTTTCAATAGACCTGGTTGGCTTATTTCTCTCAATCTGGCACAGAGTGGCAGGGGCGCAGTCTAATTGTAGCAGTAAGCTACGGAGTACTGAAAGCTTATTTGATTTTGATCCAATGCTGACACTGAACCCTGATCCAATGCTGCGTCAAGAAAGAAGCTATATCCCATGTTGGATATAAATCCATTTAAAAGAAAAATAACCTTAAGGGACAACTTTGAATGCTTTTTTTTCTCTTAATGCATTAGCATAAGGATCGGATCGGGAAATAGGTATCGGCGAATGTCAAAATCAATGATCGGAACTGATGGGAGCAAAAGGTAGATCGGGACATCCCTAATTATTATTATAAAGGCTAAGTAGGTCAGAGTCCAGACGCTTCACATCACCACGGCAACTCACTTGACCATCCCTTGGATGATCTGCATGGCGATGTCCTGCAAGCCCCGCCCCTTCAGCTCGGCCCACCTCTGGAGCGCAGGAGGCACACAAGCTTTCAGCACCTCCGTCCAGGCTGGTTCCTACACTCTCCAGCTGCTGCTCTGTGACAGCCCTGTACCACGGCCTGCAACCGCTGCCAGAGCCTGCTGCTGGGCTCCGACCTCTAAAAGGGGGGGGGCAGGACATGGAGGATGAGGGTAAGGCTGCATAACTGACTAATTGCAATTTCATTATGATTCGCAGTAATAGAACAATTATAAATTACATTATTCACATAATTATTCAAATATAGGCCTATATTAAAATTATCATTGGTTTATTTTTATTTGAACAATAATGTTTGTATTATGGCTGGGAAATAGTTTGAAGGATGTCATATCTCTGCAGCTCCACCTAATACTTAATTCAGAATGATAGTTTCATATATGTTGTCTTTACCAAATGTTGCCCTTACTGGGAAAGGGATACTGCACTACATCATATTGAGATTTTGATAAAATACAAATTTATTGTGGATACAGAAGGCAAGGAAAAGGTAGCTTTGAAGGAGGGCTGCAGCAAAAGTACCTACTATGTTTATCTAATGATCTTTACTCTAAAAGAAAGGTGAAAGGTCATATGCACAGCAGGCACAGACTGGAGCTAGAGTATGCTCAACTCATGCTTATCTCTTCCATCTAAACATGTTAAGTTTCATATTAAATGTTTAGGGGATTACAGTGCTTTTAATAAGATATCAACACTCAGGATATTTGTCATTTAATTTGACTGGACACGGACAGTAAACTGAAATTGATATAAAATAAATACCAAGCCTCAAAAGAAACTAAATCATGGATTGAAAAACACTAATTGTTCTCAGCTGTGGTGGTCCAGAACTGCAATGCATTTAGGGGAAAATACCAAGAACGTGCCAAGGTTTATAAAGTTGCCATGTTGGGTATATGACTCATCACCATAACTCAAGCGACATTTACCTTCAGTCCCTGCATTCGTATTACGCTGTTGGAACCATGCCTCTCGCTCACACACTAACATGTTTCTGACAGTCAGTATCAGGCACTGAGTAACCCACCTTGAGCCTCCAGAGCCTCCAGCGTCCCCAGCAGCACAGCTTCCCCCACCCCGTCTAACAGCGGCCTGGCTTCCAGCACCAGTCTCTGGGCTCTTATCCTGCTGATCTCCTTGTAGATGATGTAGGCGACCAAGCCACAGCCTGCTGTAGCTGCGACAGCAAGCCCCACGAGCCCACTCCTCCCGAGCTGCGCGTTCATCTCTGCACGCTCCGCTAGTCGTTTAACAGTTTACGGTACTAACTTAGCTCTGCTTACATACGTCACCAACCATGTCTACCTGTAACTTATTTCAGGATACAAACGACATGCCTCAAGCCGCTGGACGTATATTATCTCAGTTCCGAAAAGATGCTTGACAGGGGGCACGCTCACTGCTAGCACGTTAGCCAAGTGTCAATAGCCTGTGACTGTAATAGCCTCCACTGGCTAATAACACAATAATAAGCTTGACGCAAATGTTACAATTCTCCTTTAGACCTGTCCAAGTAATAATTAAAGACGAAACGTTCAAAAGTTTAAAAATAATAAACAAAACGGTTTGTTTACATCTTATGAAGGTATTTAGTCGACTAGCAGCTACGATGCTATGAAATGTCAAACGTAACTGCATCACATCAGCGGCAACGAGGCGAGCGCATGGGGACACAACTTCCTGTTCCAATTTCCAAAATAAAAGATGCTGTCGAGAGGGCTGCATTATTATGTATAATATTAGGTAGTATGTCAACATTATACAACTAAGTAGACACAGTGGGGAGTGTAACTCAGTACATTTACTCAAGTAAACATTTTGGAGGAAATGTTTTAGTAACGAGCTACTTTGCAGGTATGGATTAATAATACAGAATATAAATCAACGTATTAATCATTATGTATTAGGTTAAACTACTAGGAAGTATATCAATAATTTAAATAATCTACCACTTTACAAAGTGCAACATTGACATTAATACTATATAATAATAATAATAATAATAATAATAATAATAATAATAATAATAATAATAATAATAATAATAATAATAATAATAATAATATATAATATATATCATTTTCAAAATGAAAGTACAAAAATAATACAAACAAAAATAAAATAAATAAATAAATAATAATAATTCTCAAATAGTCTGTCATGTTCATGTGTCATCCTCATTACACTGTTATTACACATTACACCCATGTATCACATGGACAAAGCCCGTCAAATTAATATGCACTCCAGGACACAGAAACCATTTAAGGGATGAGGAAGAAGTGATTAGTTTAGAATCTCGACCGCTTCTCTTATTTTCATAAGATGTTCATGACTGGACCGCTTTTCTAAAACGTTCCCAATGTTGGGAATACAAAGCAAACCAAGCCATCATTACACAAAATCAAATAGTTAATTATTTAGTTCCATTCAGAAATATAATGAATACTTCAAATGTTCTTATCAGGTGGTTCTTTTTAAAGCTGAACATTGTGACGCTTCCAATGGCGGTGAATGTAGCCTCTGCTAACTGACCTCTGAGCCTGACGGTGAGATGGGAAGTCTGAGTGCAGGAGAGGAAGGTCGCCCTCTCTCCAAGTCGAAGGGAAGCTCCCGCCGAGGTCTCTTCTTCTTCTCTGTGTCCTGGTCCCTCATCTCCCCGGAGCCGTGGCCGTGACCCTCCGCTCGAGTGAGGACGCCTGACAGGAAGTCAGAGATCTCATCCTGCAGAACAGTGATGGAAGAAAGAAAACGGTTTGTTAGCACCATCAGAGCAGTTCTTTAGTTTTAAAAAAGTACGGCAGGGGATAAGAATCACCCCGGACAACATGAGAAATAATATAAGTCATTTTTTACAAGGACGAACCTGAATGCAGCGGTCAACCATTGTCTGCGTCAGTCCTTCTGATTTCATCTTTGCTGAATTAATCCTGTGTAGGGAAAAAATTCACTGTTACAATTACTACTGAATTATATTAAAATATCTAGGGATGCACCGAATATTCGGCCGCCGAAAATTATCGGCCGAAAATGGTTAAAAAGGCCCTTTCGGCTTTTGAAAAAATATCACCGAATGTCAGAGAACAGGGTTACATTGGTAAGCTAACGTGTTGTTGTGATGACGTAGGCTTTGTTCTGAATGCACTTTGTTGTAGTTATCCTACAGAGAAAAGAAAATGCACTTGACTTGGAATGAATGTACTGTATGCATTCAAAAGTGCTGAATAAATGTTTTATGGACCCATAATAGTGATTATTATTTAAGTTAAGTTTTTTCCATAATCATGTCTTTTTCCATAATCAGGTAGCTGAACAACATTGGTAAAAAATGTATACATTATATATATATATATTAATCATTTTCGGCCTTTCGGCATTCGGCCAACTGTTTCCTATTTTCGGTATCGGTATCGGCCGAGAATTTCCCATTCGGTGCACCCCTAAAAATATTTATACTGAACATATTTCTTGCTACTTAAACAGCCACTGTAGGAGCCATGTTATGGTTGTTGGCATGTCAGTTTACTTTATTTATAGTGCAATATTATTTTTGAACACTTGGTTGCGGGAGTTAGCTGCACCGGGTGTATAAACGGGGTCATAGGTGACCGGAAGAGCGAGGACAACAAGATACAACCATTGACTCAGTAATTAAACCTTGGTAATGTAAACGTTCAACAAACATCATTCTAAGCGGCATCAAAGGACCGGAAAGCATCTGTCATGCGTCTGCGTCTGGATCGCTCATAATCCTGTAATTAAGGGTCGTGACTGACCTGAGGTTGTCGTCGGATCCCCCCACCACCACCATGCTGTTGTCCGCCCTCAGCTTCTCTCTGAACTCCTCCATGCCTTCGATGCTGCTCTGCAGGGCGTTCTGGCCCAACACAAACAGCACGGGGGTCTTCATGTCCAGCAGAGGGTCGTCCACATCCTGCAAACCAGTAGAAATTCATTCAAATCAAGTTCAGTTTTTCTGATAGAAATGTTTTAATAAAAGAAGTATTTACAAAACAATAGAAACAATCCATAAAATAGAGTGATGCAGTGATGACTTATTTTTGTAGGCCGACCCGGAAGTAAGATAATCTCAACATGTCTTCCCTACTTTTATAATTTTCAAATGATAAATCTATTGATCATAAATCTATCGATTAGATTTATGATTCGAAATTGTAAAGGGTAGACATGTGGAGATTATGAGGGTGAACAAAATGTGGATTTATCAAACAGGTTCGTTTTCCACAGAGCTTATTTTTTACAATATTCCAAAACCCTATGGAGAAATGCCATAGCTTTTTTGTCGAGGGAACCCATGCGCAGCTTACTTACGGGTCGGCCTAAAAATACGTCATCCCTGCACCACTCTATGATTGGAATATGATTGCTTACCCCTCGTGGCCCGTTGACTGTCAGCAGGGGGAAGCCGAGACACACCACACCGGTCAGATACTCCATTAGGGAAACCTGTAATACATTTGCTTTTATAACAAGTGGTGCTTTAAAGAAAGGGGGAGGGGGAGGGGGGGGGAGACTGTTTAGCCTCACATAACATTGCAGCAATAAGTTATAAGGAACCTTACGTGACAGGCGATGAGAGCACCCGTATTCCAGCCAACCAGGATAATGGGTTTGTGGGGGAAGTGACTGTGAACCTGGTGGTTACATTTATGACGTAATTATTACATCTGCATAAATATAATGTACAACATAAAAACCGAATCTGTATTCAACATGGTACTGTCCTCCATTTTGCCTTCAGACATGAATCCTGAAGTGTTGACGAAACATTGTTTTCTCAAATTACAAATAAAAGGTTGGGGTGATCATTAACTTCCTGGTAAGCTAAACAACCAATCAAAATCTATTTCTGAAAACATTTTTGTTCGAGAAACAGGAAATGCAACTGCTGAATATTGTTTCATTTTAGGACAACATTGCGTAGTTTGACAGCTTGGTCCAAGTCTCGTGAGCCATGCACGTCATGATGGATGGGGTTATTTGTATACGATTCTTTCTAGAGAAACCCCCTTAATTTGCAACCTCTTCTCCGGCTTTAATAGGAAATGAATGGAAAGCAAAGATATGCCCTCTGTGGTCGGATCTGGTGGAAATTTGGACATTTTAACACAATTTTTCTACTAGGTCGGCTTGTGGTTTATTTGGCAAAAACTGAGCATTGCAAGTTAATAATACACAAAAATACTCTGCTCGTTTGGCCAGTATATGGACGACCTTTTATGCATGATTGATGTTGAGATGTGCACATTATAACCAAATCGACTACAGAAGTTGTACACCATCACCATCACACTGCAAATATAATCACATAAGTAGCAAATAAGGACAGAACATCCTACCTCCATGACCTTGGCCCTGACGGTGCCCAGCATGTGCTCCAGACACTGTGTGATGCCAATATTGGCTCCGCTGCTGACGTGACTGTGCACTGGAATGACCTGAGATAGGAACAGTTGTTATAGGTTCTTTCCTGGGATTATTAATAATCAAAATGGCGAGTAACAGATAGAAAGTTGACTGACCTTTCCCAAACACGACAGCTGAGACTGCCAGAATCTCATTCGCCTCGAGGTAGAGAGCGCGGGATTGGTTGGGCTTGATGGTGCAATTAGGATGAGAGGGGATCCATGAAGCTTGCTCTGAAACAAGAGAGAAGAATATGAGACAAATTTGTTTTTTAGATAGATGGATGGATGGATGGATGGATAGATAGATAGATAGGTAGGTAGATAGGTAGATAGGTAGGTAGATAGGTAGGTAGGTAGATAGGTAGGTAGGTAGATAGGTAGGTAGATAGATAGATAGATAGATAGATAGATAGATAGATAGATAGATAGATAGATAGATAGATAGATAGATAGATAGATAGATAGATAGGTAGATAGGTAGGTAGGTAGGTAGATAGGTAGGTAGGTAGATAGGTAGGTAGATAGGTAGATAGGTAGGTAGGTAGATAGATAGGTAGATAGGTAGGTTGGTAGGTAGATAGGTAGATAGATAGATGGGTAGATAGATGGATAGATAGATAGATAGATAGATAGATAGATAGATAGATAGATAGATAGATAGATAGATAGATAGATAGATAGGTAGGTAGATAGGTAGGTAGGTAGATAGGTAGATAGGTAGGTAGGTAGGTAGATAGGTAGGTAGGTAGGTAGGTAGATAGGTAGATAGGTAGGTAGGTAGGTAGATAGGTAGATAGATGGATGGGTAGATGGATGGATAGATAGATAGATAGATAGATAGATAGATAGATAGATAGATAGATAGATAGATAGATAGATAGATAGATAGATAGGTAGATAGATAGGTAGGTAGATAGGTAGGTAGGTAGATAGGTAGGTAGGTAGGTAGATAGGTAGGTAGATAGGTAGGTAGGTAGATAGGTAGGTAGATAGGTAGATAGGTAGGTAGGTAGATAGATAGGTAGATAGGTAGGTTGGTAGGTAGATAGGTAGATAGATAGATAGATAGATAGATAGATAGATAGATAGATAGATAGGTAGATAGGTAGGTAGGTAGGTAGATAGGTAGATGGATAGATAGATAGATAGATAGATAGATAGATAGATAGATAGATAGATAGATAGATAGATAGATAGATAGATAGATTTTTGTCCCTGTCCTTGTCCTAATTCAAATAAACAAGCTTTCTATTGCAATAGTTTAGCGTTACCGGTTTGTTTTGCGACAAGACTCCAACAGCTGGGTCCCAGGGCCGTTTCAGCAGCAGCGACAGGGCCTCGGCACTTGGAGCGCCGGTCTTTGTAGTCGTTAGCAACATTCTGTCAATCAGCAACGGCAACTTCCAAGACACAAAGAGGCAAAAAGTAATGAATCACCAATCCCAGACCTTGTATTACTACTGCAGACATCCGAGGGGAAATATTTCTTACATGTCTTTTAACTGCACACATCATACCTTGCTTTTGAGAGTCTGCAGAACATCCAGGTAGGCAGCTAGCATCACCAGGCTCAAGGATTCAATCATGGTAGTGTGCAACCACTGCGTCAGTTTGGTGTCCCAGCTCACACTGGCTAATGCATGGCGCACCTTCCTGGCACAGTTGTCCACGGCTATCCTCCGCAAGATTGGCTCATTGGAAGCCTAAAGGAAGCAAGAGCCCAAAGGGGCCAATTTACAAATGGCTTTAGATTCACATATGACTTCACAGGAAGACGCTTTGCCTTAACTTTAGAAACGTGAAACTGAGAATAACTGGGCCCCAATAATGCAGACTATAGAATGTTAGGCTGTAGTCACACATTTTTTATATTGTTAATGATTTACTCTCTCATTTGTTGGCCTGTTTTACAAACTTATATCAGTGCTTTTAGTGTCCAAAACAAAGGGTCAAGGTTTTGTCCTTGGCAAAATGATATGTTTACTCCAAAGAGGGTACACTGCTTGGCAACAGCCTCCGAGATAGGGCTGCATTGATTTGTCTGGTGCATTATGTATAAAAAAAATCCTCATGTTTATAACGGCAATCCAATAAAAACGTAAGGTAAGCTATATACTCTTTAAAGTCCAGTCACCAATGCACAATACATTTGTGCCTATGTTATATAGACTAAGCAAATGACACACCATGACTCTGCAACAACTGATTTCAGAGAATAATAACCATTTCAATCCATCGCTTACAAATGGTGCTTGAACAAAAAAAACACTTTAAAATGCATATGGCTTGAGAACAGTATTAGCTATGAACTAAACTTACATGTTCATTGGCAAGACGCGCTAGTCTTTCAGCTTGTAAAGCTTTAAGGACTTTGTTGAACAGCTTGTTCTGGACCACTGACCATCCAATCCTGAAACAGAATAATAAAAACGTTAAAAAAAAAAGTACTTTAACACACAGGGTTCATACACTTTTTCACCAATGATTTTCAATAACTTTTCAATGACGTCTCCATGATCTTTACCTAATTTTCCATGACCGAAAAAGATTACTCTTTCTCAGCGGTACCACTGAAAAGGAGGTACAGGAAACAGGAACATAAGGTCTGCATATGAAACAGGTTCTGCCTATCTAAAACAAATCAAATAGCAGGCTTACTAGCTTCTACACGCTAAATCAACCGTAGTCAGGGATGCAAACTCATCAGGTATGAAAAAGGTGACAAGGATCCGAGCCCCCGACCCCACGGAATATCGGCTTTAAAATTATGAATAACAGAGGATTTTAGAGGTCAGAACAACTAAAGCAGCAGTGTTAATAATAACAGAAACGCTAAAGAGTCACATCTAATAGAAATATATAAAAGCATTTATTTTAATTGTGTAGCAGTCAGTTTATAATTTTGCACTGTTGAGCATTTTGAAAATGTATTTTCATGCCTCTGTGCAAGGCTTAGTCTTTCTATCTTTATAGCCAGCGGTGTAAAGTAACCAAGTTCATAAACTCAAGTACTATACTTGGGTACAATGTTGACATACTTTTGACTTTACTTAAGTATTTCAATGTTTTGCTACTTTGTTCTTCTTCTCCTCTACAGTTCAGAGGTAAATGGTATTTAATACCTTTAGTTACTTCACAGATGTGGATGAATGATGTGAGATATAATCAAGTGTTAAATCAGACTTTAGTTCCACCTGGAGTAAATCCACAAGCTACCCTGCAGTATACAAAGTCATTCAAACTAGCTGCACCTTTACCAGCTTTGAGAACACTTTCATGATCAATCATTATAAAACATATCATATCTATTATTCTGAAATGGACCAATCTGCACAATGAATACTTTTACTGTCGCTACTTTCACTATATTTTGATGAGAATACTTTTCTACTTTTACTTGAGGAACATTTTTGAATGCAGGACTTTTACTGTAACAGAGTATTCCTACACTCTGGTACTTCTACTTTTACTCAAGTATAAGATCTGAGTACTTCCACTCTTACTCCAGTACAATATCTGTGTAGGCCTACTTCTACTTTTACTCAAGTACAAGATCTGAGTACTTCTACTTTTACTCCAGTACAAGATCTGAGTACTTCTACTTTTACTCCAGTACAAGACCTGAGTACTTCTACTTTTACTCTACAAGACCTGAGTGCTTCTACTTTTACTCAAGTACAAGACCTGAGTACTTCTACTTTTATTCTAGTACAAGATCTGAGTGCTTCTACTTTTACTCAAGTAGCCTACAAGATCTGAGTACCTTTTACTCCAGTACAATATCTGAGTACTTCTACTTTTACTCCAGTACAATATCTGTGTACTTCTACTTTTACTCAAGTACAATATCTGAGTACTTCTACTTTTAATCAAGTACAATATCAGAGTACTTCTACTTTTAATCAAGTACAATATCTGAGTACTTCCACTTTTACTCCAGTACAATATCTGAGTACTTCTACTTTTACTCCAGTACAATATCTGAGTACTTCTACTTTTACTCCAGTACAATATCTGAGTACTTCTACTTTTACTCCAGTACATTATCTGAGTACTTCTACTTTTACTCAAGTACAATATCTGAGTACTTCTACTTTTTCTCTAGTAGGCCTACAATATCTGTGTACTTCTACTTTTACTAAAGTACAAGATCTGTGTACTTCTACTTGTACTCAAGTACAATATCTATACTTATACAACCTCTGTTTATAGCCTATGAAAAAAACTATTAGAAAACGAAGGCTAAAGCTAACGTTAGCAGACAATGTAGTGACAGGCGATGAGAGCGATTCCTTAAATAATATTGCGACAGAAAAACGTTTCAGTTCACATCACGCTCTCCCGCTCTGACAGGGAGCTCTGCTCTGAAAACCTGAACGGCCCGTTCTAACAGCTGTTCACCAGCGGTCCAGTCTGTGTCACAGTGACTCCGGACCGCACAGTTACAGTTAACGAACGCACCGTAGGTAATGTAGCTGCTGGAGTTAGAAACTCATCGCGGAGCAACAGAGTTCAGCCGACAGGCAGGAAGACTCGAGCATACAGCTCATGCTTCATATATCAAAAAATAACACCATGCGCGTCATGATGGCACATAACAGCTCACGACCACAGATTATTTCGGCGATTAGATTAAATGTAAATTATATTTGACGCAACTTTAGTTACATTCCCATAACTTTTCCAAAACTTTGGGAAAAATATTGTTTTCCATAACTTTTCCAGGGCCTGGAATTTTCCTTTTGAATTTCCATGACTTTTCGAGGTTTTCAATGACCGTACGAACCCTGAACATAGATACTTTCTACACAAGTGTAAAGTCAATAATAAATGAACAGTGGATTGCTCCAGATGATTGCTTACTTGTTTACATGTTCCTCCCAGTCATCGGGGGGTGGGGGGCTCTCAGCGACGGTACGAGCAAACAGAACATGTCGCTCACACTCCTTCATCACACTGAGAGCTTTCTGATTATCATACAGAGGAACAGGTCTCGGTGTCACCGTCTCCACATCCAGAAGTGAATCAGGGTCTCTGCAGACAAAGACAAGAGTATCAAGTAAATTACAGCAGAAACACCGTCGACCCAGTCGCGCACCTTTGCATCACAGCAGCTCCATTTGCAACATCAACATGGGCAAGCATTAAGACACGATACAAAGGAACATTTAATAAAACATCACGATTAGAGATGTCCCGATCCGATCACGTGATCGGGGATCGGACCCGATCACGTGATTTTCAAAAGATCGGAATCGGGAGAAAAAAATCGGGGATCGGGATTTATTTTTATTTTTTTATAAATACTTTTTTATTTTTATTCAATCTTAGAAAACAAAAATGACCATTTTCAAGTCTTAAAGTCATCCTGAGGCCTTAGTTTTGGTTTCAAATTACACAACAGCATGTATGTGTTGCTTCTTTGGGGCTTGTTTTCATAGACCTGGGGCCGTATTCACAAAGCATTTTATCTTACCGCTAGGAGTGCTCCTAACTCGCGCTAAAACATTTTACGTAGGAGTTTTTTTCTTAAAAAGTTTTCACAAAGCCGCTGAGTACCTACTCATACTAAGGATAAATCACTAAGAGTGACTAAAAGTGACGCGCCGTTGCTATGGATTACGTCGATTCTCGTGCATGAGTTTAGAAGCGGTCAGTACGGTGATTGGTTGTTCAGAGCAGGCGGTCTCGGTGAAACTCATCCGCAACATCCCACAAACGAGCCCACTAAAACAAGGAAATAGCCTAGGCTAGAAAATAGTTATGGACAGTGCAGTTAGCAGAATACACGCATGATGACAAGTTTGTGCAGACCACGATAATGACGTTGTATATGCACGTTAAAGAGAGAGAGCAAACAATAAAAATACTTAAATTGCATTAAATCAGGGAGGCAATTAAAAGCACCCNGCAAACTATTATCCAATGAGCATATTTCCAGCACTTAAACACTTTCAATAACAGCCCATACCGCCGTTCAAGTCCCCCTATCATGATGAATGAAAACAATCTGCGTGTTGATGGAATGTACTTTCTTTCTATTGACGAACACGTCCTCATCTTTTGATGGCGCAATTATTTTTATGTGCGTCCCGTCAATAGCACCGACCACACCGGGCATACCTGCAATTGCCATGAAGTTGGCTTTGATCCTGTGTAGTTGTTGATTGTCCAAAGGAAACCGGATAAACTGTTGGATGATATGTGGTCTAGAGAGCGCGTTGATGGTTTGGTTTATGGCACAGCTGACTGATGGTTGCGATATTCGTAAATCGTCGGCATTGCAAAGTTGCATTTTCCCTGTTGCTAAATATCGTAGTGTTGCCAAACATTTTATTTCCGGACTAATCGGGTTATTCCTGTTAGTCGGGGATGTTATTGCATCCCGCACTAATTCCACAACAAGTTTGATA
>NW_011369945.1:3053463-3059716 GCF_000735185.1 Notothenia coriiceps
AAGGAAGGTAAGTGTGTAGGAGTTAAGGAAGTAGAGAGGTGGGTGTGGGAATGACACGCAGAAATCACAGGAATGGTGAGATTTATTTTATCTAATTTTTTTATTGAAACACCGGTTTTACACGTGTATGTCTAGTTTTTATGAGGAAAGGAAGGTCAGAAGGAGTGAGGGGAAGAAGGAAGGGTTTAAGGAAGGAAAGAAGCAAGGAAGGAGGGGGAGAAAGAAAGAATTGAGGGAGGAAGGATGGAAGAAAGAAATCAGGGACAGAAAGAATATGAAATGAAGGTAGTAAGGAGAAAAGAAGCAAGGAGGGAAGAAATTATAGAAGGAAAGAAGCAAGGAAGGAGGGGGGGAGAAAGAAGGAACAGAGGGAGTGAGGGAGGAATGAAGGACAGAAGGAGGGAGGGAAAGAAGGATTTGAAGATTGAAGGAAGGATGGGGGAGAGAAGGAAGGAAGGCAGTAAAGAAGCAAGTAAGGCGGGGGAGAAAGCAGTAATTGAGGGAATGAGGGAGGATGCAAGAAAGAAGGAAGAATGGTATCTTTATTTATTTATGCTGGTAGTTTTTGTTCCTGAATTATTTCATGCATGTTGATGTGCAGCTTCTAAACGTTAAATAAAGTGCCTGTGTGAGGTTTGGCTTCAAACTAGGACTGTCTGTTTTGTTTTTACTTTACGGAAAAAATATCGAGATATATATCGTATATCGCCATTCAGCTAAAAAATATCGAGATATGAATTTTGGCCCATATCGTGCAGCCCTAGGCTGTAGTCACTAATTAGTTATATTGTTAATGATTTACTCTCTTATTCATTGGCCTCTTTTTACAAACTTATATCAGTGCTTTTAGTGTCCAGAACAAAGGGTCAAGGAAGGTTTTGTCCTTGGCAAAATGATATGTTTACACTGCTTGGCAACAGCCTCCGAGATAGGGCTGCATTGATTTAACGGCAATCCAATAAAAACGTAACGTAAGCTATAATCTCTTTAAAGTCCAGTCCACATTCAAACACATGTATTTGTACTTAAACCGATATATTCCTGCACTTTATCTGTATATTGAAATATGAATGCTTGTTGTTTGTATGTTGTCTTCTTGTGAATGTTGTACGTCTCTAGTTTGTTTTTTGTATTTTTGGTGGCACCTTCAAAAAAGGAGCAGCTCTACTCATCTCATTGTACCTGTATAATGACAATAAAGGATTCTATTATATTCTATCGTACATTTCACCTGGGATTTGGCTCTGTATTTAATTTGAGGATTGACTAGTGCACAAAGGAGTGCTTCAGTCTGAACTTATTAAATCGCGGGACCCTGTATCTCCGATTTGAAGGTAATGTGGTCATAGATGATGTTGTTGGAAAGCCTCCATATGTTGTTATGGTTGTTTATGATTAGGATATATTTGACTCACGACACGGGCTCAGGCTGGCGACGAGGGGTAACAAACAGCGTCCGTGTGGGCCGGGCGCTGCTGGCGTCTGGATGGGCGTTCCAGGGCTTGGCGTAGCTGTGGTCCAGAAATACCAAATCCAGCTCCCTTTCATGCGCCGACAGCTGGAAAAGCAGGGATGTTCCCATCTTCCGTGCTGATATCTGGAAGTCTTTATCCCCGCCTCGATGCATCCTCTTCCTGGGCCCCAAAGGGACCCGGGAAGAGTTCAGCAACTTGGGATTCAGACCAATCTGGCAAAGAGGAGGAAAATGTGTTATTTGAGATATGCTGAGAAAACAAACAACGCTTTTGTTACATTCCACCAAGGGGCTTAATATATTTATAATTCACGAGGACTAAATACCTGTAAATAAATGCATTAGGCAAGTCCCCTTACTTTATCGGAGTGCTTCACTAAATCACATCAGGCTGAGACATTTCTATAAGGTTGTTATTGCGTTGTTATGGGGCAACCATTTAAAATAATCAAATAGACATAATAAAATGCACTGAATCATGCCTTTGAAAAAATAAAATATGCTGATTTAAAATAAAAACAACCTTTACAGTTCTACATGTGTTGGACTGTTATCAAAACAAGACATTTAATATAACTTTGGACTGTGGTAAGATCAAATGCTGTGCTCTCTTAAATGTTATAGACTAAAAGAGGAAATATCCTTAAGATTAACTGATAAGAGAAATAATCCACCAGAGGTAAATAAGCCTGATGAACTCCTCTCATATCTATGCATCAATCTGCATTTCACAGATTTATTTATGTATTACTACAATAACCAGTATTTTATCTTTGTACAGTATTACATTTCACATTCTGTTTTTAGCTCATCTCTTTGCTTTTATTCTATTTTACATGTATATAGTTGAACTCTAGTATGTACCTGCACATTTTATTCTATTCGGTTCCTCTGCAACTATTTTGTATTTGTTTTATGTTTCATTGGAAGTGTGGGACTTAAGATATTACATTTTGAACCTGTTTACCAAGAATTAAAACAATATAGTAGAACTTTTAAAACCATTATAAAAAATGTTGTAAAGGCAATAAAACCTTTGAAATAATCGTTAATGTTAGTGTAAGCCCACATGCAGGTGCTTTGTCCACAGTGAGCTCCACCCATTGCCATGTACAGGGTATTATTATTGTTTTTTATAATCTAATTTAACTGTTTTAGGTGTAATATAACTTCCAAACCATTAAAACGTAGCCTATATATGATAACTTTGCATGGATGTTAGCCAAATATGCATCAATAATGTTAACGCTGTGTAAAGGGGCTGGCTGGCCTGGCATGCTAATGTTAGCATAGCATGCTAAAAGCTACACTAATATCGCTATTTCGTTGCTCACCTTTACGCTTTATAACTCCATGTTGGTCGAGACGGTTTCAACTCTTATTATGATCCAAATAAATCACAACAAGCTCGTATTTTTGTTAATTCTGCACGTTTTAAAAATAAAAAATGATTAGTGCGTACAAGCCTCACTTCCTTTTGTTGTGTGATTTGTTGCCGTGTTGAGCTCCAAAACCCCCTTTTCCGGGCCGTTGAAAACAAGCGGATAGTCAGGGCTGCATTTTCAACAGAACTGGCAACCCAGTTTGTGGCGCGCCTGTGAGTGACGCAAAACGTGGACAAGATTTTAGCGGAATCTGCATCTTTAAATAATATTCAGTGGTAAACTAAACACGTTTTGGATAAAGATGTTTTTCGAAGGAGATTGCTTCGAGGTTTCAGAAAATTAGGTTTAAGTGATAGATCCATTTAACAGCAGTTTTTCGCGGGAGAAGTTGACATAATATATACTTTTGAATAAACACATTATGTATTGTTTTATATTGTGTTACATTGTGCATATTTTTACTCTGAATTCGCTATGATTGTATGATTTTTTTAAATGTTATTCTAAAATTGATGAACTTCTGTGAAATCCATTTCCCATAATTACATGGTTTAAATGCTACATTTATTTGTTTTATTTATTTAAATGTTTTTAATGGTAAAAATCTACCTACAAAAGACAAGATGATCTGACTTCAAGATTCAGACCATCGATTCAGACATATCTTCCGAGAACCACATATATATTTATCCACCATAAAATATGAATAATATGAGTAAAACAACGGTGTATTTGAATTTGTATCACATTTGTCACCTTAAATATGTTGTACACGTCTTCCCCAATGCCACCAAACAATTTAGATATTTCAAGTAAAATAAGTTGTTAACAAAGAATTAGGATTGTCAAATCTTAAAATTAACAAGGCTTTCAGGAAAATGACAGTCACTATGTGTTTTTTTCTGTTGGGTTAACTACAGTCAGTGGTGACCTCCAGTAACCTCTCTTATTTAATTCCAAAGGTCTCTGCAGATCACAGTTTAAAAGACAGAGACCATACAAGCAAACCCACACTTTAACTTTCCTCCTCTTACCTGAACACAATTCAGACCGGACAAGTTCAACTGCCACCATGGTGAGTGGATTTTAGTACTCAATCTGAAATTCTGGTTACAGATGTTATTTGCAGCTGTACAGCGATAATAATGGAGGTAAAGACATTTTATGTTAAAAATTTTATATTTTCTACTGACTAAAAGTGATATAATTTGGTTTGTATCATTTTGTGGCACGGACCTGAAGTTATGGGTTATCAAAATGGGAGCAATTTAAAGAATGACTCGTATCGTATAACATATCTTAACATATTATATACGTTTTTGCCTGATTTTTGCCAAATGCTTGCTAGGATACATATGTGGATGCTGATATCAAATGGTAAATCGTTGTTCCTTTTTTTCGTGTGAAGAAATATTTGGCTCTGGCTTTGCTGTTTTGTGCTTTGGCGTCGCTATCAGATGCTCAATGTCAAGCTAAGGCCTTACAACCAGGTAAAAGAAGAGAAGAACACACACTCACAGAATATTTATAGTAAATACAAAACAGTTTTAAAATGTGTAAAACTTTTCCTTTCCACAAATAGGCATGACCCGTTGTCAGGACGACAGTGATCTTACCTGGCATCCAGTTGGATCTTCATGGAGAAACAGCAAATGTTTGGACTGTACTTGCACTGAATGTTGTTCTGCGTAAGTACACGTTCCAAATTACTTCAGATTTTTAATTGGATAGCATTTATATTTGACTTTTGTAGTTACATAATCCACTGTTGACTGTGTCTTTGCAGGTTTTCAACCCCCACACGGTTTCCTTCAGACTGTGTGTCAGTGTTCGACTCTGCGACTTGTGAATTCATAGTGCACAAGAAGAACGACCCGACTCAACTGTGTCCAATTTATGGCGCAGTAGGGAAGTGATGCAGTGGTTTAAAAGTCTGATGTGATTTCTTAGGGGGAGGAGGGAGAGACATGCAGATGTAATCCCTCTCTGGCTTCTCAACAGAACTCACTGCCTGTTTTTGTTTGTTGTAAAGACGACCAAGAATAAAACTAATAAAAGCGAATAAAAAAATAATTTCCTTATTGTCTGTTTTTGCACATTTTTTCAGAAAGAAGCAAATCCTAAATCTAATCTGAATTATAACCTTTACTCTGTATGTTCCAGTATTTATTTGCTGGGTTCAAACAAACACTAAAACCGGTGGCTTCTTTGAATGATGACCATCCTCCTCTAATTCGGTTTCAAAGGTCCCTGCAGACACATTATAAAAGTCAACAGCATTCAAAACATAGTTTAGTTTCTAGCATCTCTCCTGAACACAATTAAAACCAGACAAGTTTGACTGGTGAGTTGATTTCAGAGTACAATTCTGTTTGTTGGTAGCTGTTTTTGTGGGTTAAAGGTTAAAATATAGCCTAACTATCTCTCGAGCCTTGCTGAGAAGACTTCTAGACAAACACGAGAACTGCCGCCAAAACTGAAAACGTGACATGGATCATAAGTATATAAGCAATTAAATAACATCTTACATTTCTTACAATACGTGTCCTTGCAGTATCAACACTAATTCGGCTGACTTTTATATTTGATCCAATTGGTAGATAGGCTGTATTTACACCATAACGGTGCACAGCTGATAGAAAGGGACACCTGGTGGTTAAAGCACGTTATTGAATGTTATTATTTTATTATTAGATTTTAATAGGATCCCTATAAAGTATATTCATTACTCGTTATTCTCTACTAATAGTTAATTAAAGACTGTATATAATGACTATTTTAAACATCCCTTTCAAGATTTCAAGATTTTCTAAGGTTTATTGACATATCATATTATACACAACTACGGTGTAGTTATGCAATGAATAAAAAACTTGGGTCGCAGGTTCCTCAACAGTGCATTACAAGACATCTATCAATATGTGTGTATACCTCCACCATTAAACTGTCATATTCTGCACATTTATTATACTATCTACATACATCTTATAAGACTAGTATAATACATGTATAATATCAGTTAAAATAAGTGCTTAAACATAGTTAACATTGCAGGAAATAAATATATTAGACGTTAAGTACTTTGTGAGGCTTAATATTTATCTGTAGATACAAATGTCACTGTGTGTGCTGTGTGCTCTGCATGTGTGACCATTAAAGAGGGTTTCATCCCTCCATATTCTTCTTCTACACCCCCAAAGCTGTTTTCTTATTCAAAAGAAGACCTTAACCTAGAGTATTCTTTAATGTTTAAATTAAGCCTTATTAGTTTGTCTGTTTTGCACATCCTCCTATTAATATCTAATAATAAAAATAATACAATTCAATAACGTGCTTTAACCACCAGGTGTCCCTTTCTATCAGCTGTGCACCGTTATCAGGGATCCAAACTCAT
>NW_011369945.1:3059753-3059966 GCF_000735185.1 Notothenia coriiceps
AGGAGACGTATTGTGTGAAAAGAAATGTAAGATGTTGTTTAATTGCTTATATATTTATGATCCACGTCACGTTTTCAGTTTTGTCGGTAGTAGAAGTCTTCTCAGCAGGGCTCTATAAATACAGAACTACGGCAGATATGTAATATTTAATGCAGCCGAACCGTGTATTACCATGCCGTTATGTGATGACTTTCTACAGAGCCCCCCTGGTGA
>NW_011369945.1:3060006-3065706 GCF_000735185.1 Notothenia coriiceps
CATTAAAGTATTTCGTGAGGCCTTCTAACATATTTTTAAATATAACTACGGTTGTATGCTAAAACAATGTCGGACACCGTAATCTTCTCTGGTCCCCTCCCCAATCTGATCAATGATGACATGTATAGCCGCATGTCATCATTTCAGCGCTGGTTGTCTTGGTGGTGCCCAGCAANCCGCTCATCAGAAGCCAACCTCCTATCCATCCCCACCCGCACCAATCACCGGACCTGGGGGGACAGAGCCTTCTCCGTCGCTGCCCCCTCCCTCTGGAACTCACTCCCACAACCCATCAGAGACTGCACCGACCTCACCACCTTCAAAAAACTCACAAAAACTCACCTCTTCAATCTGGCTTTTAATGTGTGATTGTTTTTGTATTATTTGACTTTAACTTTAACTATATATTTATTTGTTGTTCCTTACTTCTCTTTTCTTTTTTTCTTCACTATTATCTGTAAAGCGTCTTTGAGCACCTGTAAAAGCGCTAACAAATTAAATCTATTATTATTATTATTATTATTATAATAAGAACGATGGACTACTGTATATACGCATCTAGAACACTTTGCACCGCGCTCTGATAACAGAGAAACATATTCTTCATGATCGAGGTTGGAATTTTAATAAAAAAGGAAACTTATGCTCGTCTCCCTCCGGTCCACACGTATTAATCCACATGAATCCCAATACGTATGATTGTATGAAAAGATCTTAAAATAAATACAAATGTATCTATTATAAAGGTGTTAGTCCTTAACATCTATCACTGTGTATATCACCATTATTAAAACATCTTTTAAAAGTTTAAGAAATCCCACACAGCTGACTGAGCTGAGTAAACACTATGAAATGTTGACTTCATTTGATCATTTCAGTAAAAAACTAACGTTCATATTTCTCTTTTTGATTATAATACTGATGAACGTTCAAAACAAAGCACTTTGGCAACTTACCACATACGTTTTAAAATGCTTAATAAGCACCGTAACTTTCATGATATCATTTCTCGGTCATAATCGGTTGTTTCCGTGAACGGCCGAATGTTGTGCGATGGCAAATGCTGCGGCCGCAAGGCATTGTGGGGCAGCATTTTCTCCTTTTCTTCCGTAAAGGAAGGTCCAGTGTTTCCTAAGCTAAGGAGGTTATAAAGGAAATTTGAAACCTCCTTTCCTATCAGAATTCGAACGGCACTTGTCATGGCTGCCACTGAGGGACTTCCGGGTCATTTCACTCGGTTAGGAAGGTTCCTGAGCTAAATGGACTATTCGACTTCAGCCATTACTAAGAGTTGTAACGTGAATTTACATTTAGCCATGATTTGAATCTCACAATTCAATCCAACTCACCGCTTGGAGCTTCTTCTTGGCAGCCTTTGCCAATTCTGAGAGGTCCAAACTAAAAAACACAGAGACAAACAGTCAGACAGGCACCACAAAGATGAGGTGGAATAAAGAGACGGAGACAGAGGGAGGTAGGAAGACGTGGATATGGAGAGAGGAGCAAGAGGTGAGAAGGGGGAGGGGGATCTGCTAAAAGGGGGGACAGGGAGAGGGAGGGTACATATTAGATGGGGTGCTTTGGGGGTCCGATCCAAGGAGCTTAATGTTATTGGGATTGCCTTTTGAAGCCAGATAGGAAACAATTAGCCAAAGGGTCATTTTCTAAATACATGTTGATGTAGCCTGTCAAATATTTGTAAGACTATAATGATGTAGCATAACATAGATGGAACATTTAAAATAATTATAACTGCATTATCTGACATTTCACTTTAGCTAGCTTATTTTAGGACAAACGCTGGTTATTTGTGGGCCCTTTTTGACTATTTTCTAACAGCATCTACTCCTCAGAATTGGCTTGTAAATCTATTATTTCTTGTGATAACACATACAAACATAACATATATAACAATTACTGTGAAACCACTGAAGAAGAGATTGAAGCTCATGGATGTATGCAGCAGTGAAATATTCAAAAGATACAATAGCAGACATAGGGGATTGAATGAAAGAAGGGATTCTGGAAAAGAGGAACAAGGAAAGTAAAGATACCTCTGTGTCGGGCACTTAGGACGAGCTCTGGCTCCACCAAGCGCAGCGAAATGGAGAAAACAGAAGAGGAGTGAGAAAAAAAGGAAGAAACAGACAGAAAGAAGGGTAGAGAAGCCACATCAAAACAGCTTTAATTGTTAATATCAAGAGGAACCATTTACCATAACCGAACAGATGCAAGTGGAGTTAGATGGCAGCTGAGAAGTCTTACTTAACCCTTAGATGCACGAGTGGCTGGACCCTACACTCTTCCATAAGTGGGTCAAAAAGGACCCGGATTAGAATAATATGTGTTTTTATGCTATTTTTGTCATTTTGGTTAAGAAAAATCACTTGTATAATATTTAATATTATATTTTGGTTCACACTAGCAATATTTTATATTTAATTTTAGACCTTTTTTTATTACATTTTGAATAAAAAACGAAATTCCATAGAAAATGCATGCGGGTCATTTTTGACCCACTTATGGAAGCTTGGGGTAGTAATACAAAAATTACAATTTCTTAAGATGTACATTTAAAATTTGAATGGCATGTTATCCAAAACATGTTTTTTGAGGAATAGCTGGAATATGAAATGATAAAAAAAAAAGATACTCTAAGAAAACCACCTCACCGGGTCAAAAAGAGAGTATTTTTTTAAGCTACTGCTCCGACTCAACTGAGAAAACCCANAATCCCTCCTATTCTTCCAATATCCTGATGAAAAATAAAATCTCTCTGTTGCATAGGCCACTGTTTGATCAACGCGAATTGGGTGTGGGTCCTTGTACTCCGAGTCGGGCTAACGTCCACGCTAGCTTCCACGCTAGCTGCTATATGTTTTGCATTGAGGTGATACTTGAGGCTTGATGTGCTGCGGTGATACGCAAATTCCTTTTTGCATAATTTGCATACAACCGTGCTCTTATCGATGCTTCCATTCCGTCCGTTTTTTAAAACAAAATGTCCCATCCACGGGGCCAACCAAAGCGGTCTCATCAGCTTCTTCGTTCATGTTTGACTATTGTTCACTGTGGTTTGTTGTTGTCTGAAGTCATGAACGTTAGTTGGTGCTCCAGTATAATCGGTACCCCTGAAACTCATCCAGTGAGAAACGTTCCGCGGTGCAAAAATAAGTTCGATTAAAATGCGTTAATTTTTTTAACGCGTTCATTTTTGTGTAATTAATTAATCTTAATTAACGCGTTAAAGTCCCGGCCCTACAAATCACGCCATAACCATCAAGTCCTCGTGTATTAAATACCAGTTTACCTATTGTTGGGGAGTAGGTAATTCAATTTAACCTGTTTTATAAGAAATGCAATTGCAATGAAATGCATTTAATGAGAGAAATACCGTGAAGTACACCTACTAATCAAAATGTTTACAAAGAGATTATATCTGAATATTTTATTTTCTGTTCAAGCTCATATTTAGAAATCAACCCTAACCCAGTCTGTTCCAATCCTAATGCAAGTTATATTGAATAACTTTGAATAAGCTTGATTGTAATTTGTGTTTTGAGTACTTTTTTAGAGTTAAGTTTGTGTCTATGCCCATCTTTCAAGGGCTTTCCAGATTTAAGAAACGTATAATGTAATAAGAAAAGTATAATGTATGTTAGCTATTGTGTATAGGACAATAAAGCCTTTGAATCTTAATCAGAAAGTAATGAAAAAAAACATAATTTGACAGCATTCAACAGTTTAAATGACTTTTTTTGTAACTACTATACCTCACATCTCTCTGTATGAAAACGGATATCGGTGTATGAGTTGCAGCAGGTTATTGACCCCCAGGTTATTGACCCCCCCCCCCCTCTAAGAGTTGAGTCCACATCCTCTGGCTCGCTCTCTTCTGCTGGTTCTCCATCTGAATGAGATCAGCATCTTCATGACCTTATCCAGGCAGGGAGGAGGAACAGTTTGTGTTTGTTTTGTGACCATATGGCCCCATTAGAAGGGTAACGACCCCGCAGTCCCTCCAGGACGCTCCAGAAATGCATCCAGAAAATCTGTGTGTGTCCATGTGTGTGTGTGTGCGCGCGTGTGTGTGTTTGCGTGATGACCTTGGAGACCCTCCAGGACACTTAACACCGCCCCCCAACGGCCACTCACACAAATGGAGCTTCTCCATGCACCATTTGGCAAAAGATTGGATTGTGAAGCTTACACTCAAACACACACACAATTCTGCTTCATTCTGGTCAGTGTCCATGCAGTATACTTACAGAAAAAACAGACACACACACTAGGAAACTCTACTAAAGGGCGAACAGGGAGAGGTCAAAGCAAAAAGGATTTTCAGCACTACAGCGCGTCAGCTGTGGAAATGCTTCTCCTCAGATGAGTCACTCTGAGCTGTAAACACAGACGCAGAGGGCAAGCTGCTGCTCACACCTCATGCTGTTGTTACTGATGAGTCAAGCAAACACACTTTATTTGCCCCTTCTCAGATCAGCTTGATTGGAAGTGGTCTCACATTCACTATTCAGTAATGTCCATGACCGTCTCTGTGCTTTTGGTTATGCTCATCTGAGTCATTTGTCCTTCAGTTTTGTTTGGCTTTTTGCTGCTGAAGCTACTCAACATACATTTGACTGTGTCAAGGTTTTAGCTTATTTTGAAACCACAGAAATCCCGTGAAAGGAGATATCAACCTGTGTCTAACGCCTCAACCTCTGCTGATTTAAAGGACGCTGGTTTTTCTGTTCGAGGTTTCTTTTCAGAGGAGTTATCCTAGCAATTGCTTTTATCACGGTGTGTTTTTTCTATTTCTGCAAAGATGAAAACATAACGGTTCATTCTTGACCTTGGAAAACGTCTTAAAATCCACTCACCTGCTTATTTTGTATCTATTTCTGACTCTGGAAAAGCTATTGCATGAGTGGATTTTTTGGCAACTGTGAACCAAATGGATATCTATTGATTATCTATTACTGCAAATATAATATATGATATTCCTACCCTGATCATTTAGCAGTCAGCAACAACAAATCTCATCTGTTATTATGCTGCAGACAGTGGAGAGTCGTACAATGAGTCTATCATCAGTTGTTATGCCTGACAGCTTCCAGCTCCATCGACAGGATTGATACTCAGTCGGCAGCTCTTAAATCGAGGAAGTAATTATGAGCCATCTTTGAGCGTACCTGGGTTGGATTGAGTTTAATGGAGCTGACCTTGTTGCAGGAACTTTTCACAAGACTGAGATCGACATGAATTCTCCTGGCTGAAAGTTCACCTGCACCCCGAGGGGAAAAGCTTCAACTTATTCTGTAAAAACAATGTCACTGCGACAAACACTGAAGACTGATTGCAACAAATACTGACGTCAAGAGCGGAGGTGTGTTGACTTTCGACAGTAACTCAAATAAAACACTTTATAGCAACCATCTTTAATAAATGGTAACTGTTACTTAAACTTTAGATAACTTATTTTACTGTAAAATAATAATAAATAGTTTATTAACTAGGTAACACTATTATGTATGTTATTTTATCAATAGCTTGTGTAATATGAGGACTCTTTAAAGTACACTACATACTGATATACACCTGAACATCAGCAGGAGAGGACTCTTTAAAGTAGAGACACTACATACTGATATACACCTGAACATCAGCAGGAGAGGACTCTTTAAAGTAGAGACACTACATACT
>NW_011369945.1:3065714-3071296 GCF_000735185.1 Notothenia coriiceps
ATGGAGATATATTGTGTCGCTCTGCAGTTTCTGGAAAGTTGTGAATCGAGAATATCAGATAGAAATCAGGAGTTTTTTGCTTTGTTTGCAGAAGCAGAGAGCATCATGGGAAACTTTTCTTTATGATCAGGTCTTGATGAATCGTTTTTTTTACCGTAAAACATTTCGTAAACTGTCTCTGAAAACCAAACATGCTGTTTCCATGACCCCTATCAGATATCGGAAATGAATGTGCATGCAAACTAGGTCAGTGAACTGAGGAGAGGACTCTTTAAAGTAGAGACACTACATACTGATATACACCTGAACATCAGCAGGAGAGGACTCTTTAAAGTAGAGACACTACATACTGATATACACCTGAACATCAGCAGGAGAGGACTCTTTAAAGTAGAGACACTACATATGGATATACACGTGAGCATCAGCAGGAGAGGACTCTTTAAAGTAGACACACTACATACTGATATACACCTGAACATCAGCAGGAGAGGACTCTTTAAAGTAGAGACACTACATACTGATATACACCTGAACATCAGCAGGAGAGGACTCTTTAAAGTAGAGACACTACATACTGATATACACCTGAACATCAGCAGGAGAGGACTCTTTAAAGTAGAGACACTACATACAAAAGCTAACATAAAAAGACTCGTAAAAACCATCAAACCCCTACAGGAACATACTGTAGGTGGGAAAATACACAGTTTAACTGAAAACTGCTCTCACAGCAATATCCAATTATCGCCAAGGATCTCACAAAATTAAATTAATAATGAATGTGTGAGTTATCACTTTGAAGAATACATTAAAAAAATGAATTTTTTTACAGATTAACAGAGAGGCATATCCTGTGATTGTGTGACAGCTATCTGTGTTGTTGGTGTTAATATCTCAGGGGCACAAACTAATACTTCACATGTTTGCTTACTTCATTAATTCTATCTTGTACGCTTTCCATTCAACAAAATTCAGCATTAAATGTGAGTTCTCTCCTTCCCAGCTTTGGAGGTAAATAGTTGACCAGCTGGTGCGTGTGTTTTTTGATGTTCATTTCCTCTTTCATAGCACTCTCTTCCTCTCCCACTCTTTCTCCCGCTCTCTCTCTCCATCAAACCCTTCTGGGTACCAATTAGAGCTCAAAGCTGCTGTTGTGTGTGTGTGTGTGTGTGTGTGTGTGTGTGTGTGTGTGTGTGTGTGTGTGTGTGTGTGTGTGTGTGTGTGTGTGTGTGTGCGTGTGTGCGTGCATGCGTGCATAGGTGTGTGTTTTTGCGTGCGCCTCGCTTCGTGTGTGATAACGGCAGCTTAGAAAACAAGCTATAGGCTACCTGTCAACAGGCACTTCAATGCTCACCATCTGCTCACACTGGAAAACACTCTTCATTTACCCACCACTCAAAAACCAACACTGCACCGTACAGCAGGAGAAAGAAGGGGAACAAAAGCACAGTGCATGGATTAGTGGTGGTATGCACTGCAGTTAAAAATAATCTTTTGTAAGATAATCGGCGTACTCTGTGTGTGTGTGTGTGTGTGTGTGTGTGTGTGTGTGTGTGTGTGTGTGTGTGTGTGTGTGTGTGTGTGTGTGTGTGTGTGTGTGTGTGTGTGTGTGTGTAAGCATGAGAATCAGACTACTTTATTTATCCCAGGGTGAATTCAGTTTTGTGACAGTTGCCTTTTGCTCTGAAGAAAGAAGAAAATATGTATATAACAAAAGTTAAAGAAAAATGTGCACATTGTACAATTCTAATAGCAATAAATATGTAAAAATGTGTATAGTATATTACATACATAGTGTACCGTTAATCAAGATACTAAAGCTTAAAGAAATCGGATTATTGCTTGAGCTGTACAATGTAATTACACGAGTATTGCACAGTTAAATATGTGCACCAGTTATATAGATTAAGTCTGTATTGGCCTGAAGTCATTCCTGAGATATGTGAAGGACATACCTACATACTGACAGAAAGACAGTGGATTGTTTTAATGCTGCATCAGTGGGAAACTACTGCTATAGTGTAATGTTTAAAAGGCGGGCTTACTCATTGTACCCCAGCTCAGAACCAAACACGCCGAAGCTGCTTCCAGAAATCTTGAGGTCAACGCGGAGTTCTTTTAAGTCGAGGCTAAACACATTTATTTGTACAGCTGCTTACCCAGAAGTCATTGAACTTGTTTGATCCTTACACTTCTTGCAGCACCTACTGTATTTACAATGTTGTTTTCATATTCTGTATCTCTTATGAATCTGTTATTCCATTGGGTTTATTTATTGTGTTTTTTGTCATTGTGTGTTAATGTTAATCATTTTGAATTGCCTTACCTTACCTAAAGGCCTATTCTGATATCCCTGTGCTGATCAATATCTTGTGCATTTATTGGCGACAGAGCCCATTAATCAACATGACATCTGGAAAACTTCTTTGTTAAATGTGCCAAGGTTAGCTCAACAGCTAATGTGCGCCTGTGGTCCCAGATATCCATGTTTTAATCAATAATCAATCGTCCCTTAAAGCAAGGATTTTATGTCGATGAGAGGTTTGTAATTAGAAAATGGTCAAGTTGCCAAGAACCTGTGAGAGAGTCAAAGTCATTCTGTAGCTGGGGTTTAATTGCAGGAAGGGCACAAGTGTGTACATTACGCCCTTTGGCTATGAGCTCAATTTAGAATAATGTCAAATGTAGCACACAAACAAAAGTTTTCCACCTGAGGTAAGGTGTTAAAACGCTATCGACGTTCGCCCTCTCTCCCCTCATTGTGCATTTCTCCCTCGCACTCACACTGGCCACGCCCCCTTTGCTCTCTCTCTGTTTAATGTCATGCAGACATACATTGCCGGCAGCCATCAGGCCGTGGGGATTGAATGCAGACTATATTTATAGAGGGGGCGATCTGTTCAAACATATGTTCCCCTTAACAAAGTCATCAATGTCAAACCTTGCTCTCTAGGGCTCCACTAATGCTACATTTAGCAGTGCATACATAACATTAAAAAAAAAAGGCAGCTGGACAGAGAGTCTTGGAGTTGGAGTGAAAGCTAATAAGCAATTCTGTTGACCTTCCTGCGTCCCAATTATTGCTTCAATTATAGGGGAAGTAGACTTTGGAGAACGCCTTTTTGTGTTGATGTGGTGCACTGGGACAGAACGTAGCCCAAAGACTGAAACTACTATTACCCCGGAGAAATTATGATTACCCCAGCGTGCACTACATGCTTTCAATTTAATGTTGAAATGCTGAGAGTATAAACACGCACAAGAAACTCAAGTGTGCGTTTAATTCTTCATACCTCGGTGCAGTATGTTGGCTAACAAACTTGGAAAAGTCAGATGTAAGAGAATCCAACATAAAGAGCAAATATCTTGAGACATGGTGAAGAGAAATAGAGATAGTACAAGTTGTTTGAGTAAATAAAGCACCAGCAGTAAGAGCAGACTGCCAGTCGAAATGTCAGAAAGGTCCTCATTTTAACACGTATACCAGCACACAACAAATTTGTAATCCACAAAGCAAAGTAAGTGCGAGACAGACCCCAACCTGATGCTGTGTTAAAGGATGCTCTGACATCTATTTCCTACAGCCATATGGTTTCAGTAAAAGAGTGCAAGATGTTCTCAGAAAGTGTTAGCAGATTAAAATACAAAATATATTGTGAAATATAGAAAGCAAAGAAATATACTCATAATTTTCCTACTAGACCCAAACCACAGTCTTTTCATAAAGCTAACCACGTTTTAGTGCCTAAATATAACCATGTTGTTTCTCATAAATGCAAATCTTTATTTCAAAAGAATGAATTCTACATGAGCGGATTTTCGTAACTGAACGAAAAATAAAAAGAGTTATGTCTTCTCGTCAGATATGCTAATGGGTGTACGAGGATGCGTTGCCTGGGGAGGAGGAGACACTTTTACTGCTCTGAGAGAAGAAGAGCCTTGAGATGAAGGTTCTGCTTAAGGAGTAGGAGGAAACACTCTTAATCCTCTTGGAAAACTCCCTTGAGTCCCAAAAGGTACTGAGGAAATGTCCCAGATGTGTAAGCAAAAGGGTAGACGCTGAGAAGAGAAGCATCAAGGCTGAGCTGAGGAGCACTGAAGAGCAGGAAGACCTTGCACAGAAATACTGTTTCTCCTTAGAGGAAGATCCTGAAGCATAGAGCCATGTTTCTGGACCTCCTCTAGGTCAAACTGAGAAGCAACAGAGAGGCTAGTAGACATAGGAGTCATTTGATAACCTACAGAAACAGGCTAACTGTAGACCAGTGCTTCTCAAAGTGGGTTAGGGTCCCCCTAGTGGTCCGTGAGTATATTGGTAACATTTCACATTTTAAATAAATAAATACATTTAAAGGTGGGGTAGGTAAGCTTGAGAAACCGGCTCGAGATACACTCTTTGTTATATTCCATGGAATGCTCTTAACATCCCGATAGCAATGAATATCTGAAGTGCTTTGACAACAAATCCGTAACAACATTTCATCTGTGGAAGCTGTGGCGCTGTAAAAAGCACGACCAATAATCTGAGCCGGCCCGGCTAAAGTAACTGGATGGCCTACCTGCCTGTCAGCCTTCCATCTGTGCACAAACTTATCTCGTGCCCTCATTGGTCATGTGCGCGTTCGTGTGTGTTGGAGGAGGGGCTCTGTAAGGAAGTGGCAGGTTTTCTCCGGTTGTGTATTTTCAAATTCTAGCTCACTCGAGCCGGTTTCTCAAACGTACCTACGCCACCTTTAAATTGTCTGCACTCTCGCGGAAATAGCTCCGTAATGGAGCGAATTTAAGTTTAACTTTCGATTGCATGGTATAGCCCAGCGCAACACCTTCGTCACACATGTTGCCACTTCTTTGTACCATTTTCAGGCGATTTGTAATCGGTTTTAGAAAAACGATGTGTTTTTGGATATTTGTGGAGTTGTGGTCCGCGAGTGTTTTTGTATTGGTTAAGTGGTCCTTGGTATGAAAAAGTTTGAGAAACACTGCTGTGGACCATGAAATAATGAAATCTGCAGTGAGACCATACATGTCAACCCTCCCGATTTTCGCGGGAGACTCCCGATTTCATTGCCCCTCTCCCGGTTTCCTCCCGGGGTCATATTTCTCCCGCATTTCTCCCGATTTCTGACAAAATCAGATTTACACACGACTGTTTCCACTCGGACTTTAATACAGCTACACCATTGTTTGGTTTCCATGGTAACACGTCTCTTTAGTAGCGCACGCAACTCAAAGTCTGAGAGGGTGGGGCAGATATTCACAGAAAACAGAACAAGAATCGACAACTGCTCTACTCTCTGCTCACTCCTTTCCTGTAAAATACAGGTCCAGCCCACACATATGCTCCATCAAGGAAGGTGCTACAGGCCGCAAGGCAGTGCACTTACAACTACAATAAGCATGTTAATGTTAATCTAACAGCTCCGGCGATCCACTAGCACCCCCGCCCCCAATTTTGCATTTTGAAATGCTCCCGATTTCTGAGGTCTAAAGGTTGGCAAGTATGGCATACACATCAGACACAGGGATGAAAGTAATCTCAAAACTTTACCAGGCTCTTCAAGACATTAAAAAGGAAAATA
>NW_011369945.1:3071341-3099714 GCF_000735185.1 Notothenia coriiceps
AAAAATGTTTCTACTCTTCTTCTCACATTCTATCCTCTCTTGGTGATGTTCAGTCCTGTGCATTCCGTCACCGTCGGTCTACTTCCACACGAATGGCACACAGTCCCGATCGTACTTCCCTGTTCCCAAATTCACAGCTTACTCATCACCTATCCGTTCTCTGGAAATTGCGATTCTCCATTCATAAGTGGTATGAAACGCGGTAGTTCTTTGGTAAAATAACACGCGTACTTCGAAATAATCGCCGCTTGTCGTTCCCTCATAAATTTATGCGTGAAATTGTCGTTCCGTTAGTTTACGAAATGTTTTTACTTTCTGTACTGTCTTTTACCGTAAATTTTAGTTCATAATTTTTCTTTTCGATTTATTTTATTTGATTTTTTTTTTAAGTCCATTTTATGTCCGTCAGTTCTTTGCTTTCACGTTCATTTCGTCCGGCTGTTTTTCTTTTCAGAAGGCGGCCTAATTTTCATCAGTCTCCACCGTCGCCTGGACGTCCAAGACCTCAAACAGGGTCTATAACCTCGTATTATTGCTTGCGCGAGGGTACAATCAAGCTGAGCCCTGTCTTTCGACTGGTCAGGACTTCTGGGACTCTCTGCCTACCAAGTTTACTACGTCCTCCGTCTTTACATAAACCCGGATTTGCGTAAGTCCCGAAATATTTGTCGTGTATAAACTTTAGATAAGAAACTGGTGTGTCCTTCCGGTCTCATCTCTCTCGGCGTCTTGGTCCTCACTCCACTACGGTGAGAGAATCACTCACTCCTGAGCTCGTCGTCGCAAGACTTTAGTCCTGAGGTCGAAGATTATCTAAAAAACCACTTGGACACTTCTGTGGTAATGTCATCAACTCAGATGACTTCTATTTTTCGGTACCTGTCTCAAAGGTTTAGGACGTTCGATGTAATCAGGAAAATTAGGTTCTATCAAGAATCCACTATCATTCGACTAATCATTTGACAAAATTACCTGACAACTTTGAGTCCAGTCTCAGGTACTGCGTTGTGGATCTAAGACCGAGATAGTGAACAAACTGTAACGTTGCTTCCGGGCCCAAGCCCGATTTGAAATATCAGGCGGACCGAGGTTTTGGGGAATAGTCCAAATAGAACAAATTAACCTCTTTCAAGACTGTGTAGGTCAGTAACTAACAAGTTCCGTCGAATCGACGTCACAACTTAACCTTCGTATTTTTCGAGGACCCCTTTACCAATGCATTTAAACACCACAGTAGGCGTATCGATGACCACTTGAATATAACAACAAGAGGTATAGCTCGGTCACCATCGTCATCCTGCAATTTCTCTTTCGGGGTTCTAATGTTTATAAGTGTGGTGCGTCTTTTGTGTCTTTATAGGTACTTTTTTGTATGTAACCGGATATTGTTATTTCCCTATTCCTCCCTTCCGGGGTAATGTTCTTTATATATAATTTATTTTTTGTTTAGGGTGGGTGGTGTCCATGATTTGGTTCTCTTCTCCCTTAGAGGAGGGTGTTTTACACTTACGGTGTACACCTCTTACGTAAGTCCGCCGACTAATCGGCTAGAACGCGTAGGTGCTTAAAACGTCGACGTGACCGTGGTGGGACAGTCACTCTTTTCGGTTTCCGTCGATTTGTATTGTAGTCCCTCCTCGATAAAGGGAGGTCGGTATTGAGTAAGTTGGGCGCTCGTCCTCTCGGGTGGAGGCTTCTGCACTGGACCGCACTCCCTCGGTGCTGAGCCCGTCCAAAGGTCCTTCAAGACGGAAGAAGAGGGGGGCTCGCGCTTCTCCTTCGTGACGTCCGAACCTTTGTGAATGACAAGGACTTTACTAGCTTAGCACCCCGTAGTTCGCTGGCTTCCGTTAACACCGTTCGTACCGTAACAGACTTCTCGTTGTCTCCCTGTTAGTCACCGGTGGTGCGTCGCTTGGTTTGGGTTTGACCGTACAAGTCCTTTCCTTCCACCTGAGCGTCCGTTGAAACCTCGACAGGGCTCAGTTTCGCACACTGACGACAATACGGTCCCACGATCCCGGTTGTTCATGTCGTGAACTACCACAAAACGACTGTCCTGTACTTACTTACACCCACCGCAGTCCGTAAGTGGTGACGTTGGGTCTACCCGTCAGGGTAAACTCACGTCCTAACAACCCCCCGGGTAGAGGTCTACCAGACCATCCCACAGGCGACACGACCTCCATTTCCAGGGATGCCTCGCGTCCCTTTCTGTTAATCCTCGTACGTTAGGTTCCCCGAAGCACGTCATTCCTTTCCTCTTTTGGTAAGTCGGACGCCTCCTTGTACGGAATGACGTGGTTCACGTTCCACTCCGAAGGTGGGAGTGACCCGTTTTTCTTCTTTTTATTTTTTTTTAACACTTACGCAAAATTAAATGTAAATGGGCGAACGTTCAACACTACAATCCACAATCCAAGGACAGTCGAGCAGCAACCCTTCTTATATTTTATAATATTACCTTCAGTGGGGCAGTGATAATCTCGTTACATTTCTGTATGTCCTGTATCCGGATTTTTGTTTTTGTAGATTTCTTTTTAGGAACCCGTGAACTATTCAGAGCCTTGTAAAAGTGATAAAACTGGGTAAAATATTTCTAGTTTTACTTGATTTCTTATTTACCATCTCATTAGGTATAACTTTTTCCACAGTCGTACGATCGTGTTCATATAATATCAATATAAAGATTAATTACGATTCTATGTCTATGAATCACATTCTAACATTAGTTTAAACCCTTTTAATTAACACAACGTCGGTTCGGTATTGTTACTTTTTGTTTTGTCTAATTATTGGTTATTATTCATACCTCCCTACCCTTACTTATACTTATATTCCATTTTACATGTACACTAAAATAGGTTCCCTTCTCGGACTACCCGTACTCCAAGAGACCCGTCGGTATTCCACTAACAATAAGTCAGTTTTAAGTTTTGCCTAAGGGGACTGATTTGTTCGAAATCAATGTACCACTATTGCATACGGAGCACATGATTAATCTGATAGTTACCTTTCGGGTTTTGTGTCCAAAATTATCCTAATATTATGAATGAATACACGCCAGAAAACGCGTCGCGGTAGAGATTTTTTGCGCCTATGCAGTCGCTGGGTAAGGGTACCTGTAAGTGCGCACTTGTACCTGTTTTTACTTGCAGTCGATGGGGAGTACCCGGTGCTTAGGTCTGAGGGAACCTTTTTGTAAACGGCCCTTTGCTATTTGGTGTCGTGCAAAGTCGCTTCTGGACACCGGACGTTGGGCCTCGTTTCGTTGTTTGGTCCGCTCGATTGATTCATAGCGATCGAAAATCCGGTTGCATCGGATTGCTTTTGGCTTGACGGCTTCATTTTTAACTTTTCTGCCAATTAATAATAGTTATTAATTTTGCTCGTGCTACAATTTTACTGTTAAACGTTTTTCGTATAAGATCGTACCAGTCTATATTACTGGTAATTGACACAGCCAGGACTTCTAGTTAAATTCATTGTGGCTAAAATGAAAAGCTTTGTTAAAATATGCAAGTGCGCGAAAGTCAAAGTCAGCTTTAGTGTCAAAAATTTTACATGTGTTATACATCCAGAAATATCGAAATATCGTTTCCCACAGTGTGACATGTATACATAAAACAAAAACAAAAAGGGCCTAGATAAACATGGTATACATTAAACAAAACAAAAAGGGCCTAGATAACCGGGGTATACACTTTAAAATGTTAATATATTTAAAGTGTTCAAAGTGCAGTTTCAGTGAAATCAGTTGAAATCATAGACGATCTTAAGTTGGCGTGACGTTGAAGTCGTGTGACCCTGCTGCTGTACTGGCTTGTAGTTCGTCTAGAGCATAACGTTAGCATTTTGCTTCTGGCGACTAGATTTATGATTCAAAAATTATAAAAGTAGGGTTGACATGTGGAGATTATCCGGCTGAACAAAACGTGACCCCTCTCTTAAATGTGTGTCAACCACAGACCTTATTTCGAGCTATTTTCCAAAATCCTATGGAGAAATTGCATTGGTTTTTGACGAAGGAACCGGAAGAAGTTTACTTCCGGGTTTTTTCCGGGTGCTGCTTGTTAAATGTGTGCGTTATCTCACTGCTGGAGAAGAGCTTCAAAATATAAAATCTCAAACCTGTTAGAAATCCAATCCTTTACACTACTGTTACTGAGTTTTAGAGTAACAAAACCTTTAATAGCAACACCATTTTTGACCGCTAATAAACATTTATATCTGGCTATTGAGGGCTCTGAAGTTAAGTTTACTTCCTGTGCCAAATACATCAATCAAAGTAAATCAAATATTATTTAATTAGCCCAATATCACAAATTGTACTATAGTCTCAGGGGAATCTACAGTTTATACAGAACATGAATACGCCGGAAATTCCCGGTGCTGTAAGCTTTTCAAATATGTAGTGAAGCGAGAAGAGTCACTGTGTTTCTCCCTTCATTGTGTACACAAAGCTTCCAAATAAAAGGGGGACTGGTCAGTGGAAGTGGAAGAAAATATATATATATGTTTTCCATATTCATTTATTTGTTCTTCTGTTTATGTATTCGTGTATTTGTTGCCACATTTATTTCGTTTTTTTTCACATGTATTTATTCTTGTATTTTTTATTCCAGTATTTATGTATTTAGGTTTATGCATTGGTTTTTCACGCAGGTGCTCGAGGATCAACACCCAAGGGAGGGACATATTTTGACTTCTGCCCTGCTGATGATAAATCTGGAGAAATGGTCCCCAACACTTTTTCTAACAAAGTGACGACCCATGTGATAATAATCTATTAGGGATGAAGGTTGATTCAATTCATATTATAATGCTGTATCACCTCCCAGATGTCATGTACATTCAAACCAAAGAGTTAACTCAAATCCTACTTCGATTGTATGTTCCTTTCCAGTTGCCGTAGATAAACAGATGAGTAGGTAAGTTACCCAGAAAGAGTAGAAAGTACGAGCGATTCCGGAAATTGGACTCTATTTTCAAAATAATGACAATGATATGATAATTTTAATTATAAAGAAGACTGAAGAAATGACAAACACTTCATCAAACACATTTAAAATATAGCATTTAAAATACACAACTGGCTCATTCGATGTAGTACAAGAGAAACAAATTAAATTAACATTGCTGATGAAGTTGAAGATGATTAAGACTATTATTATGAAATGTATACGGAAGGCAGTGTTTCAATAAGGTGATTAACTTGATAGGCTATATATGCATCATACACAGTCGAATAAATTAAGGAACTACACCACTTTCTTAACTATCTTTCTCTTGCCTTAACAAAGCGAGCATATCTCATTAGTTTAACGTTATAATGCCAAATACTTATCATAACATAAAGAGGAAAACGTGACGGTGCTACCTTTTCAACCGACATTCGCGCGTCTCTCTGCTCTTCTGTTATGGGACTTTGCCAAAGAAAACGTGTGTTTTGTGATTATGAATGTTCAGTTCTTTGTCAGTCATTCTGTAATTAGAAAACCAAAAGCAAGCTATGACTGCTATCTACTGTAAATGTTCCTCTGGTCACACTTAAATGACCATGCCGAACCGAACAACGTCCCTGCCGCTCACAGCGACTCTGCTGGCGGCGCTGTGGCTGAGTTTGGGTCGGTGCGGTGTCTCCGGACCTCCAGGATGTGACAATGGAAAGGTAACTTACACTTCAATAAAGTAAGGTTTGGTGTGTGTCACTCAGTGGGTTCAGGCCTAAAAATGCTCTCAAATAATGTTGGCTGATCTGTATATTTGATTTAGATCATAGAACAGAACATCTTTTTTAATTTTGTTTTATGTTTATCTCTATTATTTATCTATCGGTATTGTCTGTCTGTCTGTCTGTCTGTCTGTCTGTCTGTCAATCTATGTGTTGACTTTTGATTGTGTGTTTGGTTTGTTACTGTAAGTTGTAAGCAGCTGTAAATTACCGCATCTTTTTAGTAAGAGGCAGGTAAAAAAAATACTTTCTTCTCCCTGCTCCTTTCCACCATGGGCTACAAAAAAACTGCCGCCCTAAAGTCTTCATGTTTTGTTTTATAATAATAAATGAGTGGAATAAAAACAAAAACACATTTTGTGTCTGTGTGACAGCTGTCTTTGGGAATGGACCTGCCTGGGGATGCTGTGTATTGGGATTGTCCAGCAACTATTTGGCCAGAGTCTCCGCAGGTAAATGGATCCAACAGATATCATCATCATCTGTTGTAGGGTTTCTTCAGAGGTGATGGGTTAAAAAATCATGGGAAAGTACCAGTACTAGTATTGTTCTGGTTAATCCTCTCTGTACTTAAACCTAGTTTGCACGCTCAGTTCCTGCATTAGTGGTTTAACCTGTGTCTCTCTTGTCTACAGAGACTTCCCAGTATTGACAGAGTGTATAATCCTGAGGTGAGTAAACACTTTACAAAGCATATTATTTGAGTTTACCGTAACCTTTGAACCTCCAACACTAGATTTATAACTGTTTCCTAAAATCAAAGCACGACATGGATGTGTCACAACACTCAGTGACACATCCAGATTCAAAGTAATGCATTACTACTAAAAATGTACCAAAAAGTGTTTGGTGATTTATTGAAATGTGTTAGTTATGTGCGTCAGTTTGAGTTAACTAAAGTGTCAATAACAAATGGGGGCAAACTAACTCAGTGTTGGTCTTTGAAAAGGTGTTTATAGTATACACAGGAGATGGAGTGATAGCATTGAATTTGACCTGGTTTCTTTTCACCGCAGCCAGCCATGGAGATCTGCATAGATAAACCTATTTCCTACAACCATACCTTTCCCAACAGGTAAAGACATACTGTATAATACAAATGCTCTGAAAGGTGGTGAGTGGACACATGCTCACATCATAACATTTTCAAAAACCAAAAACTTACAACAGTGTAATTATTGCCCTTATCTACTCTCTGTTTCTGTTCTTTTTAATACTGCAATCAAGTTATAATGTTCATATATACAAGGGGTACTGACGATGTTAAAATGTGTGTTCGTATCTGTGTGTGTGATATAGTGGAGCGTACAGACCAGTAAGGGCAGAGAGCGGAGAGTACTTGTACTGTCCTCCTCAACGTTGGCTCAATAACTTGCACGTAAGGTTCAACATCAAACATGTCTCCACTCTCACAACAATTAAATCACTGTATCTGCTAAGCACTGTGAAATGACAAGACATACAGGAGACTTAATAGAACAATAGTAGTTAGTCCATTTCAAGGGAGTGCATTTTTGGATGTTACTATACATATAATTCCTTTTTTATTTTCTATTGGATGCTATAGCTATAAGAAACTGGGTTGGAGGCATAACGTTTTTATAGACAGCCAAATACAGTGTTAACAATTTCCCTTAGGAATATTTGTCAGATGAAAATCCTTATTTATATAAAAGGAGAATATATAATATTGAGATTATTGTAAGCACTTCCTTTTAGTTATTGTCATAATAGTGTCATAACTTTTAGTGTGAATGTAGTCACTTTGTTTGTGTTTATTTTCCCAGCATGGAGCCACTGTTTTGCTCTATCACCCCTGTTCTCCTCTCCGCGAGCGTTTACTTCTGTCTGTCCTGGCCCGCTCCTGTCTGCCAGACTACATCATGACCTCACATCCACAGCTCAATAAACACAGGGTGAGACAATAACCCTTTATCTCTGCTCTGTTACCCAACAAAGGCAGTAAGGGACAGTAAAACGTCAATATTTATTTACTTTTCAGGCTTTATATTTTCTGTTCACTTGTTTAAATATTTTGAACTTTGCACACTTGTCTTGTTACCCTTATAATCATGATTGTAAACTTTATTACTATAGTACCCCAAATCAGAGTGATAAGGCGATTCACTGAATACAACCCCATACCATTTTTAAAGGTGCAAAGATACATATCATAAAATGTTTTTGAACAGGACATAATATACAGAAAATATAATAAATTCAAAGATTTCCATGATGTGTCAAACATTACAAGATACAACAAATGTGTAAAAGAACAGCATAGAATAAAAAACAAATTAAACAAGAGCAAGTTTTTACAAGCTTTTTCAAAATGAGGCTTTGATTTTGCCATGGATTTTTTTCCTCAGTGTTGGAGTTAAAATAGTAAAAGCATGTTCCTCCACTGCTCAACTAACACATGACAAGCACAACTGAAGATGTAACTCAATTTCATTCTTACACAAATAGACAAAATTGTCACTGACTTAGCAAGACCAGGCCACAACCCCCCTGTTTGAGGAGCAGCAGTACATACAGGTAGCCTTTTTGTCCCTGTTGTCAAACATACATATATTGACAGTTTGCAATGTGTTCAGCCAATAGCCTTGGTGTCATGGGGTCACACTTTGGAGCTGTCCACAGCGGCCTCTTACGACATCTGTGATTGGCTGGAGACCACAGCAACCACAAGAAATACGTTTGGTGGTGTGAGCCAGAGCAGGAAGTACAACCTGCTGTTAACCCGGTCAGCCGAGCAGCACCGACAGCAGCATGCAGGGGAACACTCTGCAAAAATGATGAAGGTTTGAATACTTGACTGGCAACTTTTTAATTGATTTTATTTCCATGGTGTTAATTATTTGTGATTTAACATGTGAAAAGAGTATTTTCAGTATGGTTGTAGTTCTAAGAAGCTGTTGTTGTAAATCCCCAGGAGTCTCTGAAGCAATGCTGTGAGCAGACCATCTCTTCTCAGCTGAGGGGAGCGATGGAGACACAGCTAGAATCCAGCATGAAGAAGGAGGGCTTAAAGCTAAGTAAAGAGGAAGGAAAAAGCAGGCAGATGAGAGCCATTAAAGAAAAACAGGGCGATGTTGAAGATGAAAACAAGAGAGGAAATGCAACACAATACAATACCAACAGAACCTCCATCAGCAGGACAGGAGACATCCACAACTACAACAACACTCTTGGACCTTCAACAGGAAACACTGAAGCTTCTTCTCAGTCTGAGATCCAAAATACAAACCATGGCCTCACACCCAGCCCTTTTGTGGGATCAAATATGTCTAAGACTAGACTTAGAAGTGATTCGTTAGGACTCATGGCTCCTGAGTCTCAGAAAAGCAGTCTGACTCTACAGACAGCAGCACAACAGCCCAGTAACCGCAGAAACCCAAACCCCTCTGCTGGGTTCATTGTTCTCGCCAATGGTGTGAACAGTGGACATGACAACACTGCCAGGCCCGAAGCCCAGGCCGTTAGCTCCAAAAATGAAGGTTCAGCCAAACACAGAGACAAAAACACTCTTAAACACAGCCTCAAACAGAAGAAGATGGGAAGAGATGGCACGATGAAGGATAACGAAGCAATAGATGTTAACGAAAGAGAGTTGGAACATAAGCGCTCACACTCTCACCACAAGAGTGAAAAGATTGGCTTTGATTCGGTTTCAAAATCAGAGTCTCCGCCCCTGCAGCCCCAA
The DNA here is from genome assembly GCF_000735185.1 of Notothenia coriiceps. Lineage (NCBI taxonomy): Eukaryota > Metazoa > Chordata > Actinopteri > Perciformes > Nototheniidae > Notothenia > Notothenia coriiceps. Next base: position 3,080,782 of record NW_011369945.1, read on the forward strand.
CACAATCAGAACCCACAGACAGTCAGTTATCTGCCCAACGACTGTGACAGCTGCAAAGCAGGGGAACACTGTGAGTGCAGCGAGGGGTCGGGGGCCGCTGCTGTGAACCTTGGGTTGCCCCGGACCCCGAGGACGGACGAGGCGGTGTGGGCCGCAGCGGCTCTGGGCTTCCTGCTGATCCTCCTGACCCTGTCGGTGCTCCACACACGGCTGTACCGCCACTGGAGGACCACGCCCAGCCTCTACTGGCGCGACCCACAGCGGGACTACGACAGTGTGGCAGGTACAACACAATGACCAAAATACACAAAGACCTCCTCTTAAAAATCCCAGTTTAATCATGTAAAAAATGTGCAACCCTTATTGTAGCGGCCAAAATCATATAGAAATGAAACAGATAATTAACTTAAAGTGGACCTATCATGCTATATTTGAATAATATAGTGTAGGACCATACCTATATAAGGCATATTTATACTTTTTATTTTTCAAAATACCAAACAGATCATGCATTTTAGCCAGTCCTCATTTCGCTCAATTTAACAATGTCTTTGCATGGGCTGATTCTGTGAGAGCAGCACCATCTACAGGCCTGGCATATGTACTACAGCGTCTCCAGCGCTTTAGAACGGCAATGTCCGTGGCTGTCTCCTCCTGATTGGTGGAGTTGGCCCAATAGCCGTAGCGCCACTTTTGTGACGTCATAGAAGTGTTCAAATCTGGATCAGTCTGTAACAGATCCGTTGCAGCCCCTTTTTAAGAGATTTGGGTATGGAGGAAAATAGAGAGGGTTGTGTTTTCTGACACTTGGTGAGTTCCCTGACACACCGGGGACACATATTCATGTAGAAAAGATGAACAAAAGTGCATTTTGCATGATAGGTCACCTTTAAAATAACACAGCCGCTGAGGCACTAGTTAGCGGATCTGACGCAGGGCAATGATCATCCAAGTCCAGACAAGAATCGCCGTTTGTGCATTTTATTCCAATAACAAAGTACAATGAACAGGTTTCCTATATCTCTTTTCCTTTAGCCTTTCNGTGGGGGAGGTAATTCACTTCAGAAACACTTTTTGTTATATTCCATGGAATGCTCTTAACACCCCGATAGCAATGAATATATTAAATGCTTTGACAATAAATACATCTGAGCCGGCCCGGTTAAAATAACTGGATAGCCTATCTGCCTGTCAGCCTTCCATCTGTGCACAAACGTATCTCGTGCCCTCATTGGTCATGTGCGCGTTCGTGTGTGTTGGGGGAGGGGCTCTGGAAGGAAGTCTGGAAGATTTTATTTTGACTGCGTAGTTTCAAATTCTAGCGCACTCGAGCTGGTTTCTCCATTCTTACCTACCCTACCTTTAAAGGACATTTACAAGAGGCTAATGAAAGCTCACACAACTCTATTCAGTCCTATGGTCCCAGATCAGTCATTTAACCCCTCAGGGAATCCCTACAGTATAAACATATACATTAAAGAGTCCAAAGAGAACGTTTTATAAATGTCTCTGATTATATTCTTCTACACATCACACATTGCATACGCCTTATTTTATTCACTCCAGTGTATCACATTCAATATAAAGTCTCCAGGCCTGTTGTTGTCAATGTTTTTCTACCCAATGATTGTTTTTGTTGTGCTACATTTTGTCTCAATGCTGTTTTTATAAATAGTTTTATAGTAATATGACATTTATTTTATTATTGGGATGTTTTACTGTGTGAATATGTAAATTGCTGTTCTAAGCAACACCGTACGCTGTATTTGTTATTAAACGGTACAATGATTTGAACAGCTGTATTTTTGACAGTTTTGGGCTAAATTTGAAGGATTTTCAAAGGCATTTTATTCCTTTACATACTTTACATGGACTCCTGTTTAAAACAGCTGTACTGGATGTCAGGATTTAAATGTTGGAATCGAACCAGTCCGATTTTTTAGGCTGATACCAATATCAATATTCTAGTCTTAAAAAGGTTAAATGAACATTTTTGATAACAATCTGTTAAATGTGTTGTTTTAAAAGACAAAAGTCATTGAATTGAAAAAGTAGAAAACTAAATATGGTTTCTAGACTCTAAATGCTATAGTGGGTAGTAGTGGTCATATACTATAATACCCTGTGAGGTTTTCATACATGTAATGAAACAATTCAAACTTTTCATTTCGGTATCGGGTAGTAAAAAGATGCAATTAAAGGTTTTGGATTGAAAAAAAACATTGTTTCAGTTTGTTTCTTATTTTAGTATACTCAATGCAACACAGCAAAGCCACATAAGTATTTTATGACCTCAGCATGGTGCAGTTTTTCTTTAATTGTTAAAAATGACAACAGCTAGTTAAATGTTTGCATTTGATTCTGAAAGGTTTAGGTTGGAATTGTCCTCAGATATTACAGAGATGTAAATACACACAGGTTAGCATCCAAACAGAGGAAAAACCTGCCGACAGAGCCAAGAAAATCCACTTAGTTTTACTATTTTATTACAAATGTACAGCTTATGAGTTTCCATTACGATTGACCTTTTTAAGTCTTTGTTTTCTCTACTTTATACAGTTGTGTACGTCATCTGTTAAAACATAACTCTCCCGTCACCCATCTCCCAAAGCGTAGAGTTGTAAAGAAAAACAGGGACATGAACAGTACACCCCATAGTGCACTGCCAATGCTTGAGTATGAGAAGTGTGTGTGTGTGTGGTGTGTGTGGTGTGTGTGTGTGCGTGTGTTCAACTCACTGTAGTTTTAATGTTAGTACTTTGTAGAAGGCTTGGTCCAACTGATAAGTTGAGGGTGTGTGTTTAATGACATGATGAAGGTGTATAGAAGCGTGTTGGGCTTGATCTGACGGAAGCCTTTAACATTCATACTAGAGGCACCCTACGTAGTGTGGACTATCTCCGGGTAGGACTAGGCCATGTGCGTTGAAGACCCTCCTCCCGACATTTTGAGATGACTGTAGTGCTAAGCCCAAGTGTGCTTCAGACCTTTCCTGTTTCCCATCCCCAATCAAACCCTGCATCCTGCACCTAATGTACTTGACCTAAGACCTTTGGGAGAGTGCAGTACATAGTGTACATCCTACTTCACCCAGGTGGAGTTTGAAAATAGTACGATATAATGAGATATTGTCTAAATTCAACTCTTCTCCCTGTAGATTCTAGTAGGATCATAATATGTACAATATATCTACATAAGGGGGTAATACCACAGCGTAACCATACTCACAATAATTAAAAATCTACCAGTATATCAGTGTGAGGACTGAAGGGCTGAGTGAAGATGTGGAGAACAGATCCCGTAGCCTGAAGCCCACTCGGGGAAACAAATCGACATAAATATCTCGCAGACATAACCCTAACATATAGCTTAATATAAAATATAGCATGAAAATATATGTTCATATATAAAGGCTCTAATCTAAAACTTGGGCAATCATGATTGAAGGGACGAGCGTTTTTGCTGACCCCCTTGCGTGCGTTTGTGTGGAAGTATTAGTGTCGTTTCAGCTGTCAGTAACTCAACAGGAGATGATGATAATGTCCCAAGGCATTCGATATCCAACGATGATACATTTCACGAGTCTTCTGGACATGATTTGCTTTGACAGGGAACAGAACAAACAAGCCATCCTCCCCTAAGGAGACGTGAGTGCAACTGTCTGAGAGGAACACTGACAGCCAAGTCATTAAAAGAGGGGGAGAAACATGGATACAGTGGACAGAGAAGTGCTGTAGGTTGTCTAGCATCAGTCTCTCAAAGTGTTAGGGGCTAATCAAGGTCTAATTGCTTCTTGCTAAATTGGTAGCAATACAAGAAAAAAACAATATGAGATGCAACTACTGTTTGAAGGATGAGGTCAATGTTGCAGGTAGGAACATGTAATGTGCAGAGGCCTCCTGAAGCCTGTTTATAGAATATACCAACACAAGAACAACTGACAGTTAAGGCCGCAAACACTTTGAGAAACCGGTGACAATGTAATTGGAGAAGGATGAATCCAAACGAGAAGAGGGCCTGCATCTTTTGTTACAGATGTGACCAGATGTGTTCGCACATTGCAACACGCTTCAGTCCGACAGTAGACTAAGTGCGCACACTTTTTGAAAAAAAACGAAACAAATGAAAAAAACATCTTTGTTCCCAATGCTGTGTCCCATTAGCAAAGTTCAGAGACATAAAAAGTGACAACTTCTGTGGCCCGGATCAGCAGGCCCCGACAGAGGATAACATGGAAAACTGAATGTAAGCTTGAATGGGCTTGCCAGGGCAGGAAAATGTAAATAAGCATAATGCAAGGCAAAGTACATCATGCGTATTTAAGGGGGTTAAATCCATTGCAAGTGAGCGTATATTCTCAAATGACTAATGAAATGTTAACTAGATATGGTGCTTTTCACAGGACTACTTAAAGCAACACACCAATATGTGGATGATCAACTGATGTGACTGATTTGCCATGCATGCAAGCAATGGCTGCTACAGGCACCCAGGAGCACACCCAATACTTATTATACTGCTTGGCACATCACAAGTGAATTTGGGATGAGATGATTCCACTGGCTCTGATAAATGAGGAGAATTAGAACACAAGTCATGCCCAAACTGAGGATACACGAGAAGAGAGTTTTGATCCAGGTCCTGACGTAATGCACCAAGGGGCTTTTGGTCTGACAGAAAATCCAAACCGAAAACAAATCTCCCCGAACTGTCTCCCAGAAAACGAGTGCTTGACAAATGTCGAGGACACAGGTTACTTCTTCGTGTGTAAGTGTGTGAGCATGTTTCCTTAAATCCCAGCTGAGCACATACTCACTCCCGCCCGCCCGCCTCCCTATCCCACTAAATGAGAATCATATTTGAGACAATAAAATACATAAACAGTTAAATCAAAATGACAGTCAGTAAAAATATCAATACAAAAAGAAACAATAGGCATAGATAATCAACAACAATAAGTCACAATTATTCCAGTGTAAGTGTTTTGTTTTTGTTTGTGTAAGTCAGTTATTGTTGTCCTTAGTGGTGCAGACCAAACCCATCTGCGTATTCAAAAAAAAATAAAGAAAAAGAAGAGAGAGGAAAGAAATGAAAACATGCCAGGTCATGCCGTGTACCACAGACAACAGGGGGCGAAGACAAACTGGAGCCCCCTGAAAATGTAACCCAGGAGGAAGCATCTGAGAGCCTGGGTGGGGGTAGGGTGGAGCTGGGTGGGTCCCAGGGGTCCCTTCACATCCTGTCTTGGATGAAGAAGGAGGCAGAGGGTGTGTCTGGTAGGAGAGTGAGGTAGAGGAAAGGTACGTCTCCGCAGGACGAAGAGGAGGGGATGGTGTGTAGAAGGTCGTGGTTGGTGGATCTACTTCCTCTCTCTCGCACTTCCTCACTCAGAGGGAGGGGTGATGGCTGACAGGTGAGAATAAATAAAAGCGGTAACATCTCCGGATCCAGTTCTCTGTACATCGTCACCATTGTATTTCACATCACAGTGGTTTATTTTACACATCTGATTTCAACTGTTTACTCAGGTTGCAGCAGGCTGTAGCTCCCAGGATGGATCCTTCCACTTGTCCTTCCCTACTTTCTCTCTCTCCTCTTTAGTGTTTCGACTAAACATTCAGCACTCTTCCATCTTCTTCGCTGTCATTCTCCCGACCGCTGCCCCTCCATAGCCCACCCATGCATCGACCCGTCCTCCCTCCCTCTTCATTTTCCCATGCGTTTTGTCGGGTCACTGTTTCTTCTCACGGGTGGTGATGGTGACCAGTTGCTTGGCAGCCTTGGCGATGTCGTAAGCGCACTGGATGACCTGCTGAGTGAGGAGCTGGTAGTCCACCGCGGGGCCCCCGGGCTCTGAGGGCCCCGCCTTACGGCACTCCACCTGCAACCGCGAGGCACTGGAAGCCAACAGGCGGAGGGAGCTGTGGACCGCATCCAACGCAGGGCGCTACGGAAGAAATGAATGAAAACTCAACTCACAGAGCAAGGATGATAAAGATGGGTAATAAGGACAAGAGACACGCAAAGGGAGATGTGAGAATAAAGTATCTGTGACTTACTCGAGGGAAGAGTGAGGCCATCTCAGTGACAGCAGAGTGGATCTTCTCTGAACATGGAACAAAGCTAAAGAGGAGACACATTTGTTAACTCATTCACTTTATATAGCAAAAACAAACTCAACAAAAGCAACAATCATCTAGTAACCAAACCAGGGAGAATATCTTTTTTTTTTATTATTATTATTGTGCAGTTAAAGCTAGTGGTCAGTAATCCTGATATGAATGGGGAGCCTGTTCCACCGTTTGTGAGCCAAGATAGCAAATACGCTTGCTTTTTGTTAAGGGTATCATTTAGTAGCTGACAAGATGATGAGACTGAACAGACTGGTAAGGAAGGCCAGCTCTGTCCTGGGGAGTCCTCTGGACACTGTGGAGGACGGCAGCCAAGCTGTCCTCCCTGCTGTCCCACCCCCTCCAGGACACCCTGCCCTCACTGTGCAGCTCCTTCAGCTGCTGCACCCCCGCTGTCTCACGGAGAGATACTGCAGGTCTTTCTTTCCTGCAGCGGACAGACTATACAACCAGCACAGCCCCTAGTTGACCCCCCCCCTACACACACCACAACACAGATTATATCACCCCTTGCTGCTAAATACCAACAAACGATGTGCAATATTTGCAATATAAAAATGCCGTTAATAACTGTGTAATATATACCTGGCTGCTAAATCCCAGAATGTTACAGACTGTGTATTTTTTTTAATTATGTAACTTTTTATTTTTTATTATATTTTTCATTATATCATAACTTAGTACTTTTTTTAATGCATGTCACATATTTAACATATGTAACATTAAGTCGTCTGTGGCTCTTTTTCCTGCAGTAACTACGCACATTTCCCCTCCGTGGGACTAATAAAGGGATTCTGATTCTGATTGATAAAACCAGGTAGTCTCTTACTAAATGCTGCTTTAAGACATTTGAATACACTTCTAATGTACGAGTGCAAACCCCTCAACATGCCTGGATTATGCTCTTTAGACATCAACAACTGCCTTCACCTGGTGTTAATAAGTGTGTTGAGTACAGTATAAGACCCTCTGAACTAGTGTTGTGGATATTCAACAACTACAAGGCTCCCGTAAGATAGCATTGAAAAGTCTTCACTTTGTGTTGTACACACATTAATGAAAGACATGAGCAAGTTTATCATCAGTGGCTTCTACAACTTTCTTTTGCACTGTAACAATGGCCGGAACTTAACGTAGCACTAATGGCTTTCACAGGATAAGGAAACAACATGTAATTATAAAATATAGGTCTCTATTTCAAAATAATCTGAACATGAAGAATTCTAAACAAAATGTGTAAGAAAAACATTTAGAAAAAAGTTCTGGCGCTAGATGTTCCTGTAACTTTGTAATGCTTATCTAATGAAGAGGACCACTAGGAAACAAGAAGTATTGTAAAGCAGACAAAATGTTTTAGTGTCACTTGACTCCGTCTGCCACCTACCTGTCGTGTTTGAACTCCTGCGCAGCCCTGAGCAGCTCCTGGATGTTCTTGGTCACCTGCTCAGTCTTCATAATGACATCCTCCGTGCAGGGCAGGGTGGGGTCCGGCTCCACTGCGTCTCCCCCTCCTCCCTCCTCAGAGTCCTCACTGCTGCGGCCCATACTGACAGGAGAACACACATACGTACACTTTAATTATCACCTTGGATTACTTCGAGAGCGGAGAGGCACAGAGGACTTTAATCAGCTTTAAGGTCTCACCAAATGAAGAGTTCACATCGTTAGAGAGTGCATGTTTATTTCTCATTAACAACTTGGGAAAAGATCATAAAGCCCTTATCGGTGTGGAACCCATTTAAAGCCCTACAGAGTAAGAAAAACATAAAAAGCAGCAAATAGAGCAAAGCTAAATATCCATATAAAAACATTGTAAAGGTAAATTAATGGCAACATCTTTTTCGAACACTGATATTTACATTAGCTAAATGTTAAGGGCTTTAAATGATTAATAGTACCAATTATATCCCATGACTTACAACTTTTGACTTGATCTCAGATCTGATTTTATTGTGGGTATATATATTTCAGAATAAAATAGTTTCTTTCTTTGGAATACATTTCCTAAATATGAAAAGGATATACTTTGTCTCCGATACTGGCAATGGGAATACAATTTCCCCAAAAGATTCAAAAACACACGTATCCTTAGGCGCTTTCACACCAAGTACTTCTCCGTACTTAGCTCATCAGAACTCTTTAGTTCTGATGAGCTAAAGAGCAGATCGCGTTCACACTGGAATAAGTTCCCTGAGGGAGGATTAGGCAAATGAAGCCGCTGACGTCATTTCTTCTTCTTCTTCTGCTTTGGGTGTACTGGCAGGCCGCAAACAACTTCACGGCGTATACTGCCACCCCAAGTCCCCGGAGCTGGAGACTGGCTTCAGTAGAAGCTGCTGGGAATTCCGAGTAAATCGCCAGAACGCCGACATCTCCTCATCTCCACCGCTCCCACGTTTTATTTAGTGTAGCCATAAGTTAGTCTCTCTCCGTTGGTGCGCTGGGCCAATGCTAATGCTAATAATGCTAATGCAAGCAAATAAAATGGCGGCTTCACAAAACTTTTTGGGAGTTTTACGGGGCGTGGTTTACAATCCGCCCAGCCAATCAGAAATGGGTGCCTTTTTCTCCCATGAAAGTCCCTGCTCTCTAGCGGGACTGAAAAGGGGGTGAAAAGGTTCTCATGAACTAAGTTCTAGTTCCGGATTTTTTTGGTGTGAACGCACATTTTCGGAACTATACTGGGAAAAGTACTGCGGTGTGAAAGCGCCTCTTGTGAGTACAATGAGTTGCAGAGAGCCTGACCTTAGCGAGAGGTCGTATGTGTGTGTGTTGTCATAGTCGCTGTCAGTGCCGCTGCCATGCTTCTCTCCTCTGGGGACCTTTGAGAGGGAAACAAAGCAACAACACGCATCATCAGGACAATTATCACCTTTCCTCCTGTAGAGCTGAACGACACTCCCTCCCACAAAAACACTAAATTGCACAGATTTGAAAACTCTCATCACTAATTGTTCGTTGTTTACTCCTCTGAAAAATGTAAATAATGAAGGTTTGTTTACACTTGAAGCTTGCATTGGATGACGAGCACTTTTCTGTTCTAGGTCAATATTCCAAGCCATTTGCATTATTAGTGGGACACTACTTTGGCAATTTAAATCCACTTGCAAAAATGGGGATCAATAAAAGTAGAAGGTGGAAAAATATATTTAAAAACAGCAACTACAAACAGTAAGGCCTCACCATGTATCTGCCCATCTCTGTAGAGAGATGCTGGACCCCATACATCCCGGTACCCCCTGTACTGCCCTTTCGTGCCTGTGAAAAGGGGGAACACAAGGATGGGGAAAGGAAGAGAGAGATGGAGGGATAAGGACAGGAGGAGAAAGAAAGATGTGTGGACAAAGAGGTGGAGAGGGGGGTGACAGATTAGCAGACAGAGATGGATGAAGAAATAGGAAAAAAAGAGTGTGGGGACAGAGAGAAGAGATGTTTTTATAAACAGCAGAAAAACAAGATGAATGAGCCAGTGAGAGCAGCGGCAGATCAACTCGGCAGCTCACCCATCATCCCATCAAGACTGCATGCCTCTTATCTAACACTGGAATACAGAGAACACTGTCAACTAAACTAAGTGGTGGGGAACGGCTATACATCACACAGAGCATCTAAGAAGGACTACACACATACTCTAGTGTTGATCTCCAGTATTAGAAAGCATAATAAGCAGAAGTGGTGCATAGCTGCGTGTGAGGGGATCCTACAGTTGATGAAATGGCAAAGAATGCAATGACAGACAGAATGCTTACATCCAGAGGATGCACGGCTGCACTGCAGTGAGCAAGGGACAGACGGGTGAAGAGACAGACAGAAAGAAAACAGACAAACAGGTAAATCTTTGTGTACGGAGATGGTGAATTGGAAACGAATCCATGGAGGTCTCCATAGAAAGGTGAAAGTGAAAGATATCAAAAGGTCATCTAGCTGCCTGCCGTATTACCACCTTTACTGGAAAACAGAGCAAACATATTCTTTCATTTGTGTGCGTGTGTGCACTTGCATATGTGAGTGATCAAAGTCCTAATCTAAGCAGCTGTCCAGAAGCAGGAGAGCTAACTGGGAGGTCAAAAAAGGGTGAACATGTAAAGGTCAAAGGGCAGGCCATAGCAGAGAAATCAGAGGCGTGGCAAGACAACCAAACAAACAACACAATCCCTATTTTCCATCTTTCTCCTTCACGTCACGCTTGTGCACTTCCTCTTTATGGTAGGGCTGGGTGATATGGAGAAATCAAATATCATGATACCAAATAGCAAAAATAGCGTAGGGGTGACTATTGGTGATTTCAAAAGATATCTACAAAATTCTATTTTTTATAAACAATCATCAGTCATGAGGATATATGAGTAAGAGTAAAGGCAAATAATATGACAGCCTTAAAAAACTGGAAATTACTTTTGCCATAAAGATAATACGATACAGTCTCATGTAAACATTGTTATAATATTCATATGTGTCCAAGCCCTACTGTATGGTGTTGTAAATCATAGGTTCATGTCTTGTTGTTTAAAGACAAATCAGTGCTACATTTCCAAATGTAAATGGAGGTGATGCACAAGTGGACTTTTAGAAGAGAAGGATCGGGAACTGAGATGCAAGGAGAGACAACGTCAGAGGGAAATAGAGAGTCAGGATTGGACTATCGCCCATCAATCAGGCCAGAGAGAGCCAATCAGGGCCACCAGAAGGAAGGTGGGAAGTAGAAGGGGGGGCTGGGAAGTTCTAACTTACGCTGTATGTGTTGAGTGGCTGCAGGCGGGCTGCCAGGGAGTCCAGGACTGGGGGGCCATGGGCCATGGGGCCGGGGGCCGCCCCTGGCTCGTACATTGAGTAGGCCTGGCGGTCCCTTCGGTGGGGATGGGAGTGGGGGGCAGCGGAGGAGGGCACAGTGAGCCCCGGAGGATCTGCTCCTGTCCCAAACCCACTCAGGCCCCCTACGCCTGCTCTCATACCACCCCCTTGCCAATAGCCACCTCCTCCTCCTCCTCCTCCGCCAGGCCCTCCTACCCCATGGACAGCTGCCCCCCCAGCCTGCTGGCCCCCCCGCAGCGCACTGTTGTCTGTCTGCATCCGTGTGATCTACAGGAGAGGAGGAAGGGAGCAAGGAGGGATGAGAGGATGGAGGGAAGGACATGGGGAGGTTGAAGGGAAGGGAGGGGGATGTCAACTGAATGTTCAAAGACAAGCATCCACAATCACAGTCAGGTACAGTAAAAAGCACACAAGCTCATACATAGTAACTCGTATTAGTACTGGGGAGGGAGGGAATGTGTATTACAGACACTTGAATTGTTACATGTCGAAGCAGGGATTAGGCATTGGGAATGGGGAGGGAGGGGGCACACCTGAATATACACACTGATAGTTGTTAAGGGGAAATTGGGGCGCACTTACACTGAGGTACTGTTCATTAGCATCTAAACTGACCACATTATTTGCTATCTGCAGTTTGTGTGCTTCAATGCTTCACTAGATCCTCAGTCAAGTGACAAAAATAAACACACGAATGAATCATGGGTCACGTAAGCTGACACTGCCACTGGCCACTAATGAATACAATGAGCTAATGATGATGACTCAGGGAACCAAAAGAAGCGACATTGAACCGCAAATGAACGCTATTCAGTGAAAATGGTCTAATCTAAAAGTGAGAATGAGCATGAATATTTGTAGCACTCTTATTCCACATAACAATGACGTCAGCTTTATTTAGTAAATAACACTGAAAGGTGTAACCAAACACATCTTCCATCGACAATGACGAAGGAAAAAGGACATCCTGTCAGGAAAAACACATCAGCTTACAAAGATAATAAAATATTCAATTGTCTCTACATCAGCGGTGTCAAACTCAAGGCCCGGGGGCCAAATCCGGCCCGCGACTTCATTTTATGTGGCCCCATAAGAGCTTGCAAAGAATATAATTTGTTTATTATACGGTTACATTAGGGCTGCTCGATTATGGCAAAAATCATAATCACGATTATTAAAAACGATTATCCATTTACTTTGAAAACATCAATTTATTGGAGAAGAAAAATGTGAACAGTATGTTTTTAACAGTTGATTACCCTGAACTTTAAGTATAATTCAACTGAAAAACCAATACAACATTTTTTTATAAAAAAATAATTAATAATACAAAAATAATCGTTTTATTTCGATTACGTTGTTTTCGTAATCGTTGCAAGCCATAATAGCAATTGCGATTAATTGAGCAGCCCTAGGTTACATACTACTTTACACGTTGCCCATAAACTACATGTCCCACAATGCATCTCAAATTTGACTTTTTTTCTCAGAATTTGACTTTGTTTCTTCAAAATATGCTTTTTTTCTTAGAATTAGATTTTTTTCTTCAAAATGTTACTTTTTTTTCATAATGTTACCTTTTCCCCCCAAAATGTCACCTTTTTTTCTCTCCAGAATTTGGGTTTTCTTTTTAAATCTTTTTATGACGTTCTTACTGAAGAGACTTGGAATGATTTGCCCTAGACTTCTGCTTTCAGACGTAGTTAATTATGAAGTTATTACCCTATCCGATAATAATCCAAGAGGCAATAATGTAATATAATACATTATTTTATAAATATTTGTATATGTATTTTTATATAGTCTTAAAGTTACAACCGGCCCTTTGAGTGCAACCATAATTCTGATGTGGCCCGTGATGAAATTGAGTTTGACACCCCTGCTCTACATCATCCTGGCTTCCTGTCTGAATCAACCCTTCCTTCTCATTTCGCCAACATGTGACTTGATCTCGTGTGTTCTCAGCCGACCTCCACTATTTCTAGTTATTATCCAGTTTCTGATTTTGTAATCCAACTTCTCAACTAAGTTCTAAGTGTTCACCTTTCTAAGAAACAATGACATCTTCTGCCAGTTAGTGCTTCATCCCATCTCTCTTCCCTGTATCCTGTCCTCCACTGTTATTAAATATACAAATACAAAATAAGCTAAACTGACCTTTTCTACTTTCTCTTTTGCTCTTCTGCATAAGACAACTGTCTAACCTTATGAGTGTGATTGGTCTGACATGCTCCCTACCTCCTTCTGGAGCCGCCGCAGCTCCTCGCTCAGGTTGTTGTTGACCTTCATCAGCTGCTGCACCTTGGCTTCTGAGGAGGCCAGAGCCTTCTTCACCTCCAGGTACTCCTGCAGAGTGATGGGCCCGTCTGACAGGTCTGAGGAGTCCATGCTCTGCATTGAGAGGACAGACAGGCAGGCGGATAGACAGACAGACAGACAGACAGACGGGTAGAAAGAATGAAAGAAACACAGACAGGTGGACAGAGCAGCACAGACAAAGGGAGGACACTGACGTCATGACAGCTATTGAAGTGTATCATTTGAACAAATGTATGTAACTCTTTGCGGAGGCTGACATCCTTCTATGTTAAATAAAGAATGTCATTTAGAGCAGGGGTAATGGGAATGAATTAGCGGCTTTTCAGCTGAATAAAACACTGCTTACAACAGAGTGAGAGAAAGAGGGCTGGCCTGCAGCTGCTAACACACATTTAGACAGAAGAGCCTCAGTTCTTATTCTCAACGCACCATGTGCCCCCCCCCCACTTCCTGTGAACACATTTCCATACCCCTCCTTAAAGTGAACCATATACAACATATTTTGGTTGCATCCACCTCCTATCGATTCATTTCTGTTTTGCCATTACGCCTCAACTTACTTCTTTAGATAACACTATGTATGATTGGTGACAATGCAATTTAATACCATCACATAATGAATGCGTATTTTTGGAGACGGGAGTGAAACCTCTGACTTGCGGTTCTTCCCAACGATCTAAGCAAGTCCACGAAAAGTAGATAGTTATTGGTTTAGCTGTTTTCATTTCTACCACTCCCACTCTGCACCATTTCCCTCTTTCTCTCCCTCAACCTCCTCCTTTCTTTCCTCTCACTACACAGTACTCTCCCTCTCTGTAAGAACAATGCTTCTCTGACATGGACCCAGAATAGCTGATGATGTCACACAGGAGCTATGTGGCAGCTCCGACTGTAGCCACTCCCTGCAAAGCATGCTGGGACAAGCAGTCATAAAGAGAACAGCTTGGCTAGCTGATGGAACTACTTTTGTATGGTTTAAATGAGAGAAAGTGACTACATTATTGTATAAAAAGTAAACACTAGCACAGAGTTGCAGATGTTACCTTGAATAGTGTGATGCATTTGATCAAAAGCTAGCTAGTAAGCGTACATGTGGCAAGACACATCGTTCATTGGTTTTCCAAAAATAAATAGTGTGTGTTCAAGTACCATACCTTTGCACGGTTGCTGCGTTGTGTGTTGTTGTTGTTCTGGGCGGTCAGCTCGCTGTCGGTGTCTTCATCAGAGGCTACGCTGTCGTAGTCATGCTGGTCATCATCAATGCCCAGATCCAATGTGTCTGACAAAGGAAGATTGCACACGTCTCAATATACAGTGTATCACACCCCCCCCCTCCCCTCCCTTAGGGATGCTCAGTCTGATTAGGTTGCTGACAGATTGCAACCAGCTCTATATACGACTTGTTTCCTTGTTAGTTTCACATTAGAATCAATTGTTAGAGTTAGGAAAGGCAAGTTTCTGTACAGAAGAAAACTTAGAGCCTGGTCTGGCTCAAATGTAACCCATTAACAATAAATCCTAAAGGAACCACCATTCTTTCCTTCAGCCTTTCTCAGTAGTTGGACTGGTGCCCGTTTGCCAAGTAGCTGCTTGCAGAGATAATCACTTTTTCAAGTTATCTGCTTTTTGCTGTTCCAAAAAAAAAGAAGCTTTTTGCATTTTGCCCTAATCTGTCTTTTCCCAGTGCCTTACCAGTAGGGCTGCTGAGACCTTTTCCCTGCTGTCTCCTTTTGGCGTCACTCAGGATGTCGATGATGAGCGTGGCAAACTCCCGAGCGTTGAAACGGGCGAGCTTCTGACGGCCCTGAGAGAAGAATGAGTCAGATATATTGACTTAGGTCATAATATAAACATACTGGCATGCCTGTCTGAATGTGTCTTAAAGTTGTATCATCAGTTGCGTTGAATACAAATACAATCCAGCCCACAATCAGCGGTTCAATGCCTTTGTGACTGCTGTGGTCAACGGCCATGTGCTGTGGAAAAACACAGTCATACTCAACACTCGCAACACACACACAGATACACACCATCACAAGTGTGCTCACACGTACACAAATCATGAGGAAAGAAACATTAAACCATGCAATTACACAAGCATGCTGGCATCCATTCAAGAGAATAAGAGGATCACTTTCGAATGAAGTGTTAAACCAGAACTATTACCCATGGCGATCCGGCATTCATAACATATAATTAGTAGTGCTGGAAGACAACTGGAGGTAAAAAGTTCAACTCTGAATGCGTTTGAGTGTGTTTTTCTTCCGTTTCCCACCATAAATAGACAGCAGTTACTGACCACAGTGAACTGACCAATCAGGGCAGAGTAAATCAGGTTATGCAGGCGTGTTTTTGTGTGTGTTTGCTCGAGTTTAAAAGTAAATGTTTACACTAATAAGCCACACAGATGAGGAACTGTGTAAGAGGACTTATGGGATTTCATCTCTCTCTCTCTCTCTCTCTCTCACACACACACACACACACACACACAGAGGGGGAGGGACACACACACAGATGGATTCCATCTTTCCTCTTCATTCACAGCTGAAGAACATCCCTCGTCAATTTCACACTCCCTTTCAGCTTTTCCCAAAAACACATACACTGGCTTACTGTCTAGGCTCCATATTTTCCTCTCTGCTTTTCAATTGAAACCTACATTTCAATTAGAATGCATGTATTTCTTTGTATCAGTTAATACACAAGTACAGTATATGCATGCTGTCTGTATTTAGGTGTGTGTTCGAGAGTGTGTGTTTACCTGGTTGCGTGTGGCAGAGTATTCAGGGTTGACAGGAAGAAAGGGCACCGCGCTGCGTTCTGTTACCAGAGTGCTGTGGTTCTGGGTCGTGAGCCACACTAGAGACACAAATATAAAGCAAAAAATAAGTCTTTGTGAGTGTGTGTGTTTAACATTGGATATAGGCAGTCAGCCAGTCCATCCACCCACACATGTATACAGACATAAACAGAGCACAGTCAAATAATACTATAGGTCCTAAAACTGAAGTTCTGCCCCTATAATCCAGCGTAGTGCTTTGAGCGCTCCCCTTGTGTGTGTGTGTGTGTGTGTGTGTGTGTGTGTGTGTGTGTGTGTGTGTGTGTGTGTGCATCTTAGTATCCTTGCCACTTACCTGCAGTGCTTCTGTTAGAAAGCACAATTTGACTGCTACTGCTACTGAAGGAAAGGGAGAGAAGAAACGCAAAAAGAGAAGGAGACAGAGCGAGAAAGAGCCAAGGAGGAGGAGGAGAGAGAGAGTGAGGAAGTGCCTCAGAAATTCTTCAGTCTCTCCTCCTCCTCCTTCCTCACTCCATTTGGCCTTTCTCTTTCAGTCATTTTCCTTTTCTTCTTACTCTGTCCTTCAAATTCACTCACCGTTCCTATCAACATCTCTTTTCTCTTCCTACTTTTCTCTTTTATGTCAATGACGTCTTGTGTATGTGTTTTACATTGCTTTTGACATCTAGTTTTCACAGGAGTCAAAACAAAGAACCGGTAGTGTGAGGAGGAAGGAGATGAGACTCACCTGCGTCATTTTCTCTGCGATCCACCTCGTCATATACGTCCATCGCTAGCTCCTCAAACAGCCGATTGTTGAGCTGTTGGACACAAACAAATTGACTCATCCCAAATGGATTAACAGGCGAAGAAAACGTGAAATAAGAACCTGATTTACAAAAATCTGGGCTGCAAAATTAAGACTTGACTTGGCATGCTATCTTTTGTTCAGTAAGTTATTTGCAATGGTTTGTTACTTCAGTCCCTTAAATGTTGATAAGCAATCATTACACTTAGTTTTGGAATTGAAAGCATCCTTTGGTGCTGAACAGATGGCCCTGGAGCGGACGAACATTAATTTGCCAAGTAACAGAAAATCTGAATGTTATGCCAACAAACTTTAAACCAAGTATTTCTCTATTTACATAACTCCCAAGAACACAAGAAGACTAGCTTTCTATTAATAAAAGCTACAGCCTTGACTTTGGCAATTCTTGACCTCTGAGTGAAACGTCACGGGGTTAAGGGATAGTGGATAGGAGAATTCAAAAGGACTTAGGAGAAGAGACTGCGGTGCTTTGAGAATCTGACTGCACTTTCACTATCGACGTATTTATGATGCGCCAGCGGAGGTCATTAATGTGAGTCTGCTGCTGTGGGGAAACTATGGAAACTACAGTTTTATATCCAGCGGACTACATGGATGTATATGCCTCCCCCCCCACTTTCTGAAAACCCATCTGAACTTGTGGACTATTATAACAGCACCCTCTCCTTCTGTCTCAATGAACTGGCCCCCACAAAAACTAAAAATGTCTCTTTCATACACTCCGCCCCCTGGTATACCCCCGAACTCCGCCAAATGAAATCAAGGAAACGTCAACTTGAACGCCAACACAAGAAAACCACACTAACAGTCCATCTTCAAATCTACAAAGACTATCTCCAGCAGTACAGTAATGCACTCAAAGCAGCCCGGTCTAATTACTACTCACAACTCATTCAGTCTGGCTCCAGCAACCCCAAGCGTCTGTTCTCCACCATCAGCAAACTTCTCAAACCCTGTGACAACGCCACCTCGTCCTTCACCACCGAACAGTGCAACTGCTTCCTTTCGTTTTTCCAAACCAAAATCAGCAACATTTACAGCAATCTGACACCCTCATCAGCACCCCCCACCTCCTCTCCTGGCTCCCCCCCTTCACCTCACAGCCCCTGTCCCACTTCTCCCCTGTGACCCCCATGCAACTGTCCCACTTCATGACTGGAATTAACAACACCTGCACACTTGACCCAATGCCCTCCAAATTTGTTAAAGAGAGCCTCCCTGCCATGTCCCAGCTCATCGCCACCATCATTAACTCCTCCCTCAGATCTGGATCAGTTCCCCACTCTCTCAAACTGGCTGCTGTTACACCCATTTTCAAAAGACCTGGACTCACACCTGACATCATGTCCAACTTCCGGCCCATCTCAAATCTCCCCTTTCTGTCAAAAATACTTGAACGTGTCATTGCCTCACAACTAAAATCCCACCTCAGCTCCAATGACCTCTTTGAGCCATTTCAATCCGGTTTCCGATCAAAACACATCACCGAAACAGCTCTTCTGAAAATCACAAACGACCTCCTCCTCTCCTCTGACTCCGGCAACCTGAACATCCTCATCCTCCTCGACCTCACCGCAGCATTCGACACCATCAACCACACCATCCTGCTGTCCCTTCTCGAATCATCACTCAACATCACTGACACTGCACTCTCCTGGCTGAAATCCTACCTCACCGACAGAAATCAGTTTATCAACATTAACAACTGCACCTCCTCCACTGCTCCTCTGTCCCAAGGCGTCCCCCAGGGTTCGGTGCTTGGCCCCCTCCTCTTCATCCTTTACATGCTCCCCCTTGGCAAAATAATTGTCGCCACAACCTTCAATTTCACTGCTACGCCGATGACATCCAACTTTATATCTCAACAAAAACCATCACCCCCACAACACACTCCACTCTCACCAACTGTCTCTCAGAAATAAAAGCATGGATGCAAACAAACTATCTCCAACTGAACAGTGCCAAATCAGACATCATCATCATCGGCCCCCCATCCCTATATCAAAGACATCCAGAATGTCTAACTTCACCATTGACAGCCACACTCTATCCTCCCCCCCTCA
>NW_011369945.1:3099740-3106588 GCF_000735185.1 Notothenia coriiceps
TTACATTTTGAATAAAAAACGAAATTCCATAGAAAATGCATGCGGGTCATTTTTGACCCACTTATGGAAGCTTGGGGTAGTAATACAAAAATTACAATTTCTTAAGATGTACATTTAAAATTTGAATGGCATGATATCCAAAACATGTTTTTTGAGGAATAGCTGGAATATGAAATGATAAAAAAAATGTAATTACAAAGATACTCGAAGAAAACCACCTCACCGGGTCAAAAAGAGAGTATTTTTTTAAGCTACTGCTCCGACTCAACTGAGAAAACCCAGCGCTCATCAAATATGTGGAAGAAGCAGAGCCAAGTGCTACACAACTTGATTCATTACAACCTGACTGTGCACTTCTTGATGCTAATCAAACCTGCAGTTTATGCTTAATAAACAGAGCACACCACAAGTATCTAAATCATTCAGGTACATGTAATGGCTTGGATCAACAATAGCAATAAACCGTCTGCTTTCATAGGGATGCCAGAGACCTCCTTTGATTAACTACTTATTTAGTAAGGGTTGCATATACTTATGGTGACACCCTCTGGTCAGAATACTAAACTGCATGAGTTTGAATTAATCCACGCCAGGAAGACAGTGAAAAGAAGCAGTGTGGGCAAGGTAGCTGCAAAGTTCAAGAAAAATATCAAAGATACTTCATGCAATCAAACCACACCGTGCAGGCAAATGCAAAGCACTCATAATCACATTGATACAGAACAATAATGTTAGGGCAGCACAATATGGTAATAAATAACTAATTGTCCATTTTTTGTACTGATACTGCAACTGCTTTGTGATACACGGTAATTAAGGAATTGATCTTTTTTTTTTTTAATCACAATTCGCATGGTCATAGAAAAGAATAGCAAAATCATCGTGGTGGGTTTTAAAAAGGGATCTGTACCAAACATATGTTTTGTTAAGTCTGTAGAATACCACTCATAGGTTGGGATATTTCTGCAGACCCACAGTACTTCCTTCAGAGTGGCATTTGAATATTTTACAAGTCCATATTAGGGCTGCTCGATTATGGCAAAAATCATAATCTCAATTATTTGTGTCAATAATTGATATCACGATTATTAAAAACGATTATCCATTTACTTTGAAAACATCAATTTATTGAAAGAAAAAAAAATTGAACAGCATGTTTTTAACAGTTGATTACCCTGAACTTTAAGTAAAATTCAACTGAAAAACCAATAATTAAAAAAAAATAATAATAATAAAAAATTCAAAAAAATGATAAAAAAATAATCGTTTTATTTTGATTACGTTGTTTTCGTAATCGTTGCTAGCCAAAATAGTAATTGCGATTAAAATACGATTAATTGAGCAGCCCTAGTCCATATTGTGATTTCAATATCATTTACAATTAACTGTGCAGACCCAAACAATGTCATGGTCAATACCTGTCTGCCATCTGTGGAATTATATAATGGCCATTCTTGTGATCTGTGGGGAAAAGAGAGGGAGAGGAGAGGAAACTTTATAATCAGGTAAAAACAACCACTTTCTTCATTGAGGTTAGCTATGCATAAGGGCCTTTAATGAGACACAAACGTGTGCAGCGTGTTACCTGGGCGCCGTCCACAGAGGTAGAAGGCTAGTCTGTCCGTCAGTTCGTACTGACACTCCACCAGCCGCTCTGCTAGCTCTATATGGCCCGCCTGCCTGGAACACAGACAAAAACAATTCTACATTCTTGTTTCTGCTTTTTCTCCAACTCGTATAAAATGTAGTATATGTTTTGACTTGAATGCAAACTGTGTTGAGGTGTGTTCCCACTCATTTGTACCTTGCGTAGTCCATAGGTGTGCGTCCGTTGATGTCCGGTGCTCCGGGGTCGGCCCCGTACACCACCAGCAGCTCCGCCTGCAGGATCTGGCCTGCCTTGGCTGCCACATGGAGCGGGGTAGTGCCTTTCTCCTGTAGTTAGACACACACACACACAGAGTCAGGAGGCCTGGCAGAGAGAGAGTTACAGAACATCATGGCTAATTACTAGATAGAGTGAGTCAGCAAGTAGATTTTTTCCTGACCGGGTGGAAGAAGTTGGCCTGAGCGCCGAGGGACAGGAGCCGAAGACACGTCTCTAAACTCCCCGTCCTCACACTTGAGTGAAGTTGCTAATAACAAAAAGATAGAGAGAGAGGAGAGATAAAGAAAGAGCGTCGGGGTGGAAAGATTAAACATCATGAAGAGACAGAAACAGGCAGAATCTCCTTTCAGCCCAGTGGAGCTCTACGGCATTATTATGATTAGGCCATTATTACATCCTGCTGTCTCATTCACTTCCTGCCAGGTTGTACAGTGTGCACGAGTGTGTGTTTGTGTGTGTATAAGCAATGTATTGTTTTATATATGGGTTCTCCCACTGCAATCTATAAATATAACATCCTGTGTGCTTATATATGCAGTTCAGCATTATGATAATGTCCCTACAGGCTAATTAAGCTGAATCCTCAAGCCCTCTGCAGTGAAGTACTGAGCACTCACTTTACTGAGGTCCTTGGTCGTGACGCCATCATCATCGCGGCAGGGCAGCTTGTGCACAAAGGCAAGCATCTGGTATTTGGCTCTGATGAACTCTGACTTGGTGGGACTGCACATGAGGAAAAGGAAATATGGTAAAAAAAAAAAGAGAAAAATAAGAACTTTATTAATCCCTATTCAGGAATATGATATTCTTTCACGCTACTGTTGTTTTTTCATGACACAAAAAGGCCAGAAATAAACACCCATTCGGAAAAACAATGCCCATTTGTTGTCAAAATGTTTAAACATATCACAGTCTGAGCTATCGCTTTTGTAAAACAGTCATCCAGTTTGGCATTGTGCGTATGGTCACATTCCAATTGAATTGTTCTTTGTTAATAAATAATAATGTTTACAATTAATAGGCCCTCCTGGGCTGGCTGCCAGGCCGTGTCAGTTTCCCTTATTAAAGTAAGGTACAGCAGCATAAAAGCAATGTAATAAGTAGTATCTATTCAGTACACGTTAAGAGATTGTGCACAATATGCTTCCAGACATTAGTGAAATTGCACATCCATTTTCTGCAGGTCTAATTCTTGATCTCCACTCTCATAGCCACATTTCAACCCAGGAGAAGCAGAACAAACCTACAATGACAAATCCTATCGCGTATTTAGGTATACTAAAAACCTGAGGACATATCATCAGGAAGAGAATCCAGGACTGTTTTTGAATGCATTAAGAGAAGCGGTGTGCAAACAATTATCGTATTTGGAGCCTTTAGGTTAGGGAGTATACTTACTGGACTTTGTCCTGGGGGTTGGGTTTCCTACGACCACTCTGTACCTGAGCAGGGTCCAGCAGACTGTGTTCCCATATTGAGTTGGCCCCATTACTGGCTAAGGTCTGAACCATCTGAAACACACAAATGCAGCAGTGACTCAGTGATGATTCACCACAGCATAAGACCAATATATACATATATAATATTCTTGCAATCCAAGTCCCGAAATGTTAGCCTTTTTTAACACAGATGGAAAATCTGCTGGACTGGATTTGCTTCCTTAGTGCTGAGTCAGGTTTCTGTAATAGTCCTAACCTTTGGAGGTATGTACTCTGGGCCTCACGGACTACATTTGCTTTCACTGAATTACCCTTTCCATCACTCTTCTTTCGCAGCCTTACCTGCAGTAGTGCGGGAGGCCATCCACTGTGCCTCAGGTGCTTCACTATGGAGATATGGCGGCCTAAGCTGCGGTGGACTGAACAACATTCATCACAGATCAGGACGCCTCGGTTAATACTGGTCCAGCCCGGGTCTGACAGGCAAACAGAGAGATATGAATGTTATTGCAAGCTTTATAGACATGTGTGTGAGATGCTAAGACATTTCAGCATTGTAGGAAGTCTTCAGTTCAACACAAAATGTTATCTAGTCTAGGCTGCATTGCATACAATAAAATCCTGAATGTGTAGGGAGTATACGATAGGAGCCCTTAACTATAGTTTATAGCCACAGGATACTGTGGTGCATTTTTGCTCCACCTACACTACCCAAGTTCAATTCAAGGTCAAGACAAATACATGCTCCATTTAGTCCTTGTTTCTCATTCAAGGTCAAGTCAAACATAGTTATTTTAGTCGTCCTTCCTCATTTTCTAACCTGCAATAAGAAGCGTTGAATTAAATAGGAAAATATGTATGAATAAAAAGCAAAAATGTTAAGCACAGTGATCCAATTAAGTCTTTTAAATGTCATAAATTAATGTGCAATATATACACACACCATAATATTTATAGGGAACAAAAAAGCAAGCTGGCATTTCAGCAGAGGACAAGCATCTTTGTAATTAATCAAACAGCTGGGTTGGCAATGGTGTTGTAATTGAGAGAACAAATCAAAAGCAGTCATTCGCTGTATTTAGAGATCAACATTCATATATCAAGATGATTATAAGAAGAAAATAAAGACTGCATAGCTATATATGTTACAGTTGGAGGATGCTATGTGGAAGTACCAAATACCTGGATAAAACAGGATCATACACACACTGAATGTTTAATAGACAGGATGGTACTTTATCTCCTTTTAGACACTCTACTAGTTGTTGCTCACTACTGAACCAATGCTTGCACAGACCCCGGCTGCCCGGCTTACCAATGTAGGGCTCAACTGATCTGATAACCATGACCTAAATCTAGACACCCTACTGGTGTACAAAAGTGCAGAACGCAATGTGGAGGAAGTAGGGCTGAAGGTCAAAGACAAATCAAGGTCAGGTAAGACAAGTCTTGTATTTTTAACAAATATTTATTCTGGTGATTAGGGCTGCATTATTAATTAAAAGATTTTCAAAATTGCAAAAATTGACTTTTTAGATACACATCTCTCTTTTTTTTTTAAAAGTCCCACCATGATCCTTTAAATATATTTTTCAATGTTAATGACAATACTGATGCAAAAATGATCAATTACTCCAATATCGTCAATCACATCGCACATGCAATATCAGACCCCAACATTTCAGTCATAAGCATCTCGGTATAACACAGTGGTGCCTCACTGGCTGCGCCAAATGTCAGATCACCTAGATTTCCACAGGAGTCTGAGGTTTCCATAATAACATTTGGTATTTGTTTTAGTCTGTTCAGTGTAATATTGAAGTGGCGTGCATAATGCCAAGCCGGGGAGCAATGCTTTTCTCTACTAAAGACGTTGATTGTGAATGAGGTGAGGAAGGGAGGGGAAGCAGTTGAGGCCAATGCCAGTCTTCAGACACTGGCAGCCTTGTCATGGAGTCAGTCTGGGTCATGTTTATGTCATCAGGACGCTGACGTGATGAGCCACTCACAAACAATACAGTCTGCAATATCAAATCAAATGTATGCGCATGATGCATTCACGTAGACACACATCTACTAAGGCTATCTGTATTAGTCACTCTCAGGCCAGATAAAACAGTCTGGGCTTAAGGTATTAATGGAGCTAGAATAGTCCATCATCAGATAAACTGACATGCTGTAAGTCTTTTTGCCTGTAAACAAATTATCAGCAAATGCAAAATGGCTTTGATAAGAGCTACGGCCTAGCTTAGAACAGTAGCCTGTTGGCTGTAAAAGGCATGACTGTAGCAATTTCATTCTTTAATCTGTGTAATAAATATAAAAACTCCCACAGGTTACACTATCTGTTTGGCTCAAGGGATCAATGAGGCTACAACATCATGCTATTAAATCTGAATAGACCATTAAAGGAATTAGCCAAATCTGCAGCATCAGATAATGTATGTTAAATGTGCCTTAACACAAGATTGCCATATTTATATTTTTGTAATTGTCACTTAAGTCTGTTTAAACTTGTATTACAATGAGTATAAAGTATGGAAAACTGTTGCTGGATAAACACTAAGACCCCGTTTACAGGAGAACAAAACGGGTTGGATCCGCATAGTTTCTCTTGCGTATAGCCCTTTCATTTACACGAGGACGTAACAAAACGATAGAAACGGACCCCACCAACGATAACGGGTCCCAAGGTGGATAGATTTGCAAACGAAACGCTCTGGGGGGACCAACGGCTCCTTGTAATCGTCTCTATACGATCATTTCCAGAAAAAATAACGATAGCCCCGCCTCTCCCCGCCTCTCCTGCTCACCCACAGTTTATTGCTGATGCGTTTCGCCAACAACAACAACAATGGCGCATCACAGGGTTGCTGCTGTGCTCCAGACGCTACTAAACATGATACAGATGTTCCTGCTACATCTACGGTGCTTCTACGAAAACCACAAGCAACAAGTGGACATGGAGAACAACATGAACTACATGTATAGGAAGTACAGCGCCACTTACAGTCCCGGCATATGTACTACAGCGTTTCCAGCGTTCTCGTGTGAACAGACACGTCAAATGAAACGAATACTTGTGAACGGAAGACTTTTTTGAAAACGCATACTGTGCATAAACGCAAACGTTCCCGTGTGAGCAGCACCTATCTGTTGCTTGCATTTACTGTTAGGTTTTTAGACCAAAAACAAAGAGTACACGTTAATTCATATTTCACACTGGAGGAGTCTGATAACTCTAATTAAACATCCAGGAGCATCATAGGTCAACTTGTTGGTCCAAGTCACTCCTTGGTTGATTGCAATTTATACTTAGTTTTTATTTCCTCAAAGGTTTGCTTTTTAAACTTCGGAAGGAATTGGATGCCACTATCAAACTGCTCTAAATGCTTACACAATACTACATTTTTTATACAATCCCATCTGTGCTCAATACAAAGTTTACTATCATGACAGCATGATTCATTGTTGCTATAAACCGTGCAGATTGTGGGGTGACATAAAGCCTCCTGAAGCTT
>NW_011369945.1:3106652-3123318 GCF_000735185.1 Notothenia coriiceps
ACAGTCCCCCGGCATATGACTACATGCGGTTTTCCAGCAGTCAACGACATGATAGAACCTCACAGAGGGCACGTCAAATCGAAAGACTGATAGACCAGTCACGGAAGACTCCGATTTCAACACCGGCACTAGCGACACGTGCATAAACGCCAGAACGTTCCAACAACAGAAAACAAAAAATAAGTGTGACAGCACCTATTGAGCTTAGACGTTGCATTCAGCTGAGCACTTATCCACTGCGAGTCCATTCTAGAGCCATAACACAGAGTTAACAATATGTATTGTTATAATTTGCATATTTCTTCACGGGTGTAGCGAGTCATGATATAACTCTTAATTAAACATCTTTCAGAGACGCATCTATGAGGCGAGCGAGATTTTTTGTGGACATCTGCTACTATCAGCCCTTTTCGCGGCCAAGGATAGGCACAATATAATATATTATCTTAATTTGTTGCCACAAAAGTTATTGCTTGATTACACACTTTGATAACGACAGGATATGTAACCTTGACATTCTCCCCTACGTACACCATAATAACTTGCCTCTAAAGTGCTTACACAATACTGAGATTTTGTATTATACAATCCCATCTGTCTCAATACAAAGTTTACTATCATGACAGCATGATTCATTGTTGCTATAAACCGTGCAGATTGTGGGGTGACATAAAGCCTCCTGAAGCTTGGCTTGGACAGTGAGGATCAGTTATCCTTTGAAGCTATGCCATTTAGTTATCCCTTAGTATGACACAAAGCTGGGTTGTAGGGAGGTGTCCTGTCACCCGTGGCTAGGTCAGCACTTTGCAGAACGCACTGCGTGTGTGTGCATGTCGTCATAAGGAGGGGCTACATGTGAATAGCAGCAGTAGAAGAAATGTAAAGCTAGAAACAGGTAGCCTACACCAACAGAAAAAAGCTCACCACAATTATGAAACATTTGAAAGGAAATACATGTCAAGAGGCAAACCCTACAACATACACACAAATCTCTGCCTACGGGATTTATTTGGCAGGGACCTCACACATTAGACTGTTTGTATATTGCAATAGCATTAAAAAAAAGTGTTGAACTGTGGTTGGTTAGTGCTGGTCAGTTTGAAGCAGGAAATGCACTTGATGGGGTAGGAGGGAAGACAGCAGGGGGTTAAGTATATAGTAGTGGCAGGAAAAAGGTTCATGTCGTAAAACAGAGGCTTGGTGTAGCCAGATTTGGAGCAGTGAGAAGTAAGGCCCTAAAGCTTATGACAGTTTTACACACACACTGCTATCAGGGGGGAGCAGCTGTGAAGAGGGCAGCTGTTGTAATGCATGTACACATGACTGAATGCCAGCAACTCACACACAAATAATGAAGTGCTTCAAACTAGGCATGAGGGCATGTGAGGCTACATTTGCCAGCTAGAGGCAAAGGAGGGGAAACCTATATTGATTTGGCATCATCTCTACGCAATATGGGGGCAAAGAAAACCTGTTATACAGTGCCATATACACAACATATTAATAAGTTTCAATTAGTTTGAAAATAATTATAATATTCCAATTCACGTTGAATTCAATGGAGTTTCCTCCTGTTGCGTTAAATTCCCCCTTCGTTGGTGAAAATGTTGTAAACTGAAAGGAGACTAAACATTGTACAACCAAATAAATCAGTATAAAATAACGTTACATTAAACACGTTCACTTAATTATGTATGCTTTTCAGGGCTTTTCAGCAGTCTACGTCAACTATGAATAACGAATGTCAGATTCCGTCAAAAGGACTAGATGTGTGTGAAGCGTTAGCAATAACTTGCCGTTTAGCAAAAGTTAGCTAGACTAGCTAGCTAAGCTAGCAACTGTAGCTAGGTACACCCTCTAAAAAACACCAAAGACAAGGACCAAAAATAACACAGTGGTTTTGAAATGTAGGAATGATAATGTGTGGTTCTATTCCAGGGGTATACAAAATGCTTTGTAGAAGTCAGCAGCACATTGATTGAAAATAGCCTGCTCGTTAGCAAGGCTAAGCTAACGCTTTTAGAAGTCTGTCCCGGTCACAAAAATCAAAACAAACGTCTGTTCAAGCAGGAAGGCTTCATAAACCGGACACTCAGATCTTCCACTGCAGCAAACAAACTGGTAGCTTTGCATATGGTCTTGGTCAAATCAATATAGATATTTAGCTTCTCAATTAACGCTAAGCCGCTATTAGCCAAATATGTTCCCATTGTGATAACACGCCTATTTTCACTGTTTATTTTGGGCCTAAGCGACTCCCGAAAGCCCTAGCCGCTTTCCTGCTCCGCGGACCCGCTGACAGTGACAGCAGCTTCGGCCCTGTTGTCCCATCATATCGCCCTCCCGACGTATTGTTCCACATATGTTAGTGGTCTAGTTTTGATTTATTTCCCTCCTTCTTACCTGGCGCACTGCAGTCGGCGCAGACTTCTGTCCTTTGTAGCTTTCTTGACATCTTGAAAATCGCTGAAAATCAGAGGTGGATACTGGCGATGATGTGGATGTTCGCCCGTACTCCCCCGAGCTACCGACCGACGTCTGCCGTCAACCGATGCGGCCCCTGAATCCCCGGAAGCCGGGTGATGTGATCAGTTTTCCCGGCCAGCTGACAGTTCGATTTCCCGTTTGTTCCTGCGGTCTCTTCGCCCACGTCCGCTTCTGAACTCCAATCTGGAGCTAAATTATGCAAACATATTTAATATGGCTGTTCGTATGAAGCTCATATCGGAATATTTACTAAATATCTTCGTTGCATTGCCTGCAACTCACCGGGAGACGGCAGCTCTCTACCTGTCAGTTTCCGCACACACACACACACACACACACCCTACAGCAGTAGCCTACCTATGGAAGGGGCTGGGGAGGAGAGAGGGCAAGATCATCCTGTCATTATGTTAAGGTGAGATGCATTTCACACAAAGATGATCAAAAAAGAGTATGCATTTAAATGTGTGTGTTTACATTTTAACCCATAGCTGAGTTGTGTTTTAATGTATGTATCAGGCATATATTT
Source organism: Notothenia coriiceps (assembly GCF_000735185.1). Taxonomy (NCBI): domain Eukaryota; kingdom Metazoa; phylum Chordata; class Actinopteri; order Perciformes; family Nototheniidae; genus Notothenia; species Notothenia coriiceps. The sequence continues at coordinate 3,109,666 of NW_011369945.1, forward strand.
ATTATTATTAGTTACTTGTTAGACGCATATATCTAAAGCAACTTACACACATTCAATACTGTGGACAATCCCCACAGGAGCAATTTGGGGTGAAGTGTTTTGCCCAGGGACACAACGACATGATGACTGCAGTGGGACTCGAACTTGCTATCCCCTGATTCAAAGTTCAGCGTACTAAGTTCAGCGTACTAAGTTCAGCGCACTATTCCACTGAGCCACAGCCTCCTTAAATAATTTATTTATTGTCTTATTGGTTCAATATTATTTACTGAATTTTGGATCTGCATTAGCCTTTTTCCACAAAGAAGCAAATAATCAAAATGTGAAAGTATCTGATCCCTTTTGAAACCTTATAACTGACATTTCCCTTGAACAAAACATGTATTGATTGTATTATTTCACAAAAAAGGATAAGCTCATTTGTGGATTTGGTAGCTACCAGATCAAAAAATATATTCAGTATGAATATGTAGACCATTTGTATTTGATTTGTTGTGCCATAGAGTATGAGCACAGTACAAACACAAACAAAACATTTAAAACACAGATTCCATTCAATATGGCATCTAGACAATCAAAGACAAGATGTAGATGTGAATGAAAGAAAAAAACTATAAGGCCCACAAGATTTTATACATACAACGAATCCTGCAGCATCAAGGAATATATGTTTGATTTAGACTTTTAATTGATGCATTTTCATTTGCAGTCCAGCTACTCGTTATACCTTTTAGTATAACATTTTGGGATTACTGTAGGGGGTATATCGGTATCTACCTTTCAATAATGTGTGTATAATTTCTGCGTTTCTTTAACACTAAACATATGTTTTATCCCAACATCCCTGACAGCGGATTGGCTGAGTTTGCGCACATTTCATTGCAGCTTGTCAGCAGCTTTCTCAGTCACCACCGGATGGGAGGAGAGGAGGAGAATAGATGTGTTGGAGTAGGCAGGGGAGAAAGAGAGAGGGAGGCAAGAGGTGGATGAACGGGTGGTTAAGACATAAAGGTGTAGCCTAATCTACAGAGACAGCTAAACGACGGGGTTATTTCCATAAATGTTTTTCACGGGGCTTTGCTGTTTATTCTTAGCAGAGCAAGCCGGTAGTCATTCACTGTTTCTGACGCGTAAGGCTGCCGTTGGGCACCAGCGCCGATAAAGGATGATATGTTTGATTAAATAGCATAAATATTAACAAAGTATAGCTCAAATCTAGGAGACACAGGAGGAGGCAAACTATGATCAGAGGATGATTTCTTCAAAGAAAACTCCGGAGAAGAGTCGTTTTCCTATCCACTATTTGGTGTGGCACAACAAACACCGACAGCTGGAGAAAGAGCTGGCAGCGAACGAGCAGGTGAGACGGTAAAGAGGGTTATCTCCCCTTACAGACGCAGGCCTGTGTCTTTAGTATAAGCGTTTAAATGGGCGTGTGGGTCCATATAGATGTAATAGGTGGTGGTGTAGGTGCCATCCATGAAGCACTTCATTCAAGAACATGGTCAATAGCGCAGTTAATTGTCATCTGTGGGGTGGAGGTGGACACTTGTAGACATCCTTAGACTTGCATTGCTTGCACACTATTTCCTTTTTGTCATTAATGTAAAATACCTTTTTTTATTTACTGCACTGGGGCTTATTAAATGTACCACCTCTGTCATTTTAATATGCATGGGAAGTTGTAACTGGAGGTTTGTTTTCCTGGTAACATTCCAACTGCAAATGACTGTGATCGTGACCCTGATAGTGTTGCAGTGTGTGTATGTGTGTAAATGTATGTGTGTGTGTGTGACAGTCAGAGATGCTTTATGCCTGTGCAGCATTATTGCATGATCTACTCAAAACTGTATCTCTACCTTCCCACCAGCACCTAGTGAGTGGGTGAGACAATGCAGATACTGAGCATGTGGGCGTACAGTTGCCAACCACCAGTAAATACAGTAATGGGATCATTATGCTTTTGAATTGGACTTCAAAAGAAGGGCTTTGTCATAATCAAAGGTAACATTATGTTTTGTTAATAGTACAATTTGAGTAATCATATGGGGAGGGAGGGACTCGATGAGATGATAAGAAATACACTAGTGTGTGTGTGTGTGTGTGTGTGTGTGTGTGTGTGTGTGTGTGTGTGTGTGTGTGTGTGTGTGTGTGTGGAGAGAGACAAGAAGAGCATGCATATAAATTCCGTATTTATTCCGCAAATGTACTGAAGCACTTTGCCATTATATAAGAGATCTTCTGCAGTTTGTCAAACATATTTATGAGTGCATGCATGCAGCAGTCTCAAGACATCACACTTCCACACATGCACCTGCTTACTTACGCACCTTCTTGTGGTAAAAACAAAGTGCCCCAAAGGCAGTTCTTGGTTTACCACAAACCCTAATGTCGTATAACTGTACCATTACATTCTTGACCATAATTACAACTATTGGGAGGTAAATGGCCAATACACCCTAAAGGAATTTAAGAACAGACTATAACCTTTAGTATTTAAGTGAACGTCAGAAAGAGGATGAAGCATTTATGATCTTGAAACAGAGGAGACAGTTATGTTTTCTTTAAACTTATGAAGCCTTGCCGTTGTTGGAAACAAATTATAATACCATGCTGGCAACAATGAATTGGAATGAGTTCAAGTTTAATGCTAAATGGTTTATTATTAGCCAGTAGCTACGCAGTGATGTGACTCAAACAATGGCTGTGGTCAGGTGCAATTCCAGCGCTTAAAAAAGTGTTGAATGAATTGACATACAATTAAAATCGGCATATTCGACATCTCCAGAGGAGACGGCGATCCCTACATTTGTTTTCCCGTCCTGGTCATATCCAAAACTGATCCATCACTTTTGTTGATTGAGGATGTCTTTAAAACTAGTGATCAAATTCCCAATAGCCTCAGCTGTGGATCATTTCTGATGATGGGAAAAGACAAAATATGACCAATTATAAAATGATAGACTCAAAGGTAATATTTCATACTCAGTTCTCTAAACTGAAACTTTTTATGTGTTCAGATACCACGGAGAGACTCAATAAATCATCCCTCACGTCCCCATTTGTATTTATTTTTTAGGAACCCTGCAATAAATATTTTCTGATGCAAATGTAATTGTTCCTCTGCTGTCAAATTCAACCTATATATCATATTTGATTTTTTATTAAATTAAGCTGACAGACAACATTTCATTTTGGTGAGAACAAACACAAATCTTTTGTATCTTAAGTACCAAAGTGTTCGACATCCAAAAAGATGTGATACTGATCCTTAAAATCAGCATGATTAGTCACCCTCCTCTTGTGCTTGTGTAGGATAAAGACTAATTTGTTTTGGGATTCTTGGAGTAGATCTGTTTCTACCAACTATTTCAGACACATGTTGATACACCCTGTAATGTTGATAACTATCAGAAACTGTATTAAAGATGAACACTGTTTGACCTTTAAAAAATGTAACTCATAATGCTGTCAAAACAAGCATAACAAGAAAAGAGGGAGAAAGGCAAATGATTGGTCTTCCACTGCCATTATGTTTTTGCATGCCGGCTCCAGAGGCAATCTCTTTGACTTAGATCATTAACCTCGGTTATCAGCTGTGTGTGAATAATGGTAGACCAGAGCAAGTTCTGGTAAGATAGGTTGTAAACAACAGAATTGGAAAACTTCAGGCTTCACCTGTTTATTGATTTATTTGGCATGGACTACATGTAGGCATTTAAATAAAGTGTATACCATGCAGTGTGTATACATTTTCTAGCCATAGTTATTTTTACAGGCATTGTCCTATACCTAATAAGAGTTTAGTACATTTGTTCTTATATCTTGGCTCCCTCTCATGTGGATGAACTTCTGCATAATCTATACTATTGAAACCTTTTTATCCTTTGCTCCCTTGATAATAGCATGTGTTTGTTTTTATGGGATTATGTGTGGGTGTATGTTCATGCAAGAATACATCACGGTTTTGCATATATTGTGAAACGCAATGCTTTTTTGCATACTGAAACATTTTACATCCTACATGACGTCTCCTAAACTAATACAATTAGTACAATGTTAGCATCCCATAACTTTATATGGTATCCTGAGTCACTATTTTCTCTATTTGTGGTGCTGCTAACCTAGGACAGCACACACCGTTATGCTAAAACTCCAAGCTTCTGTCAGCTTTACAGATGACAGGTGTCAAGATGCATTGCAGGCAAATGATGGAAGTTGAATGTTGTTAACTGCCATTCCAATGTGTTTTGTCAATCTCTCTGCAGCTGAAAAATATCTACTTTAGTCAATCTGGACTCAAACATGACCTTGCCAAGTATGTCCAGGCCCTATGTCCTGTCTGCTGTGTTTAACAATGGAAATGTTCTGACATGCACTTACTTAGATTTAAATGCTCAAAATTGAAATGCTAGTAACATAAAAATAAAGGTCCAATGGGATTAGTTTAACCATGCTGTTTATGGCAATATTCTACCAGATAACATGTGATTAGTAGCTAACAAGCTGCAGAAGATGGCTATATGTTTAGTACTGTCAAAGGTGATGTGAAACAAATTGATTAGCTATGAGGAGATGGTTTCCACTTTGTCATGGTTAGGTCTCACCATGGGTCAGAATGGCCTTCACACGTGTCCAACGTTGTGTGGGAAGACGCGTGCTGACCGGTTGTTAAGATAAGAGGAGCCTTGAGGATGTGGTCTGCTCCTGATTTCACATGAGATCTCACGCTGAACAAAGTGTGACTCTTTCGCTGGCATATTAAATCCGGTTCTTGCAGACCTTAATAGTGTTTATTAAAAATGCTTTAACAGAGAAATCCACACCTAATTTACTTTGATTTCTCATAACATAAATATTTACATTCTATTTTTTCCATTTCTATTTTAACTCCTTATTTTTATACAACTTTGAATTAAATTCTTGTTTATTTGACCTTTTATTTTTCTAAAATGTAGCAACCATTATGAAACCCTATATCCATAGGATATTATCGCATGGATATAGGAATTATAGAATTATAGATTATCTAGATTATTTAGAATTACTAGAATTATCTAGTCCTCTGAGAGTGAGAAACTCATAGAGCATCAGCCATGAGAGAAGCATAGATGGAGAAAAATAATATGATAATTAGATATGCATATTAATATAAAAATACATTAGTAATTCTGATATCACATGATAGGAATGAGGGTATAACATTATGGCCATTCTGTTACAGCCCAGATAACAGAGGCAGTATTGTGCAAGTTATTGCATGACAATGGTTGGTCTCTGAAGAATTCAGTCCGCTGCAGAAGAATCCTTTAATATGACTCACCTTTGCTTCATGCCCGAGCAAAAGGAAAAAAATCTATACCATCTCCACATCCGAGGTTTTTAAAGCCCTCCCAGCCTTTGGTGAAATTATGGAATTTATTTTCATTCACCATGTGCATGAATCAGATGTCCGGCACTGTTTCTGATCGCATTGTTACTGTATATCCTTCAGTGCTTCTCAAAGTGTGGTCCGCGGACCACTGGTGGTCCGTGAGCGCCCCCTAGTGGTCCGTGAGTATATTGGTAACATTTCACATTTGAAATAAATAAATACATTTAAGTTTTCCGTACTCTCGCGGGAATATCTCCACAATGGAGCGAGCTTACGTTTCACTTTCGATTGCATGATATAGCCCAGGGCAACACCTTCATCACACATGTTTCCACTTGTTTGTACCATTTTCAGGCGATTTGTAATCTGTTCTAGAAAAACGATGTGTTTTTGGATAGTTGTGGAGTTTGGTGGTCCGCGAGTGTTTTTTTATTGATTAAGTGGTCCTTGGTATGAAAAAGTTTGAGAAACACAGGTTAAATGAATGGCTGGTTGATGTAGTTTTTAAAAATGCCTGCTTTTCTTCCATTTAGAGTTTACAACTAGATCTTCCATAAGCAGCATGTAACACATTGCATGTGGTAGTGAGTGAGGGGAGCAGAAATGCTGCCACAGCAGGCAACAGTAGAATAATTGGTACATCCGATATCGATGTTATATCGCAGAGCCAGAGAGGACACTGAACATAGTAACAGGAGGAGTTTCTGAATGAATGCCAGGGACACACAGCTGACCGCAGGGAGAAGTACATAGCGAATGATACTAAAGGATGAGAGGAGTAGTAAAACAGGCAGAATATTTAACGATCTGTGATAAAAGAGGTCATGAAAGATACATTTTTAGCTGTTTTCACCAGATTCAAATAACAATGTTGATGTGAAGGAGGGAACTAACATTGAGAAAGGCGAGGTGAAATAGAGAAAGCAAGGAAGCAACATTGACTGAATTAGGAGTGGAGGCAGTAACAAGTGATAAAGAGAGCAAAGACAGAGAGTATAGAAGCAGAGAGGAGGTGGGCAGGAAATAATGACAGACTTTGACCATGAACAGAGTCAGTCTGGCTTGCAAACAGACGTAAACGCGCAGTGTGATTGAAAAAAAACAGGTCCATGTAGAGATTGATGGTCAATCTCGAGACGAAGGCAGGAAATAACAAAGATCTCTGCTCTTTTCCTCCGTTGATGTTTCCTGTCCTCTCTGTGACTCTGTGTCTGACCCCAGCATTTTTGATTATAATGCTCTCGGCAAGGTGCTAATGTTAAATCAGCATTGTAAAATCGTATGATGGGTTGGTGGCATGATTGAACAAAGCCATAAATTAAGCCTCATGGTTCACAGCGTTCATTCCTGAATCTGAACGCCAACCATCTGCTATCTAATTGCGCTTTTGGTCTCTTCTCTTTTCAGCCCGCTTCTCCCTGTTTCTTCTAATCGCATCAACGCACTGTATGAAGTTGATCTTATCCCCTTTCCCTGCAGCATCAATATACCACCAACCCATCCCTAACCCTGCTTACCTCCCTCTGTGTGATGAAGTTGTAATTGCAGTGCAGCAAAGCCACAAAGAGATGCCATGAGAGTTGAGTTGGGGTCAAATGTAGTTAACTTGCTGAAAGCTTATTACAGAGAGAAATAGAGATTCACAGACAAGACAGTCAAGTACATAAAGGGAAAGGGATATTGCTGTTGAAATAAATGCAGCTTTTCTGTGTTTGTTACAGTGGATCCACCTTTACCTTCTCTAGTTTCCGTAACCCTCTAATCATAGATCATCATAGTGTCAAGTATTTCTTCTCTTGTGGAAAAGCAAGCCGTAAGTGTCAGCTAGTTGCATCAGGTGCAGTAATATCAATGCTAATATGGACCCTGAGGAAGTTAATCCGGAAGGTGAGCCTTGTGATTAAGGGTTATTATTTTTATTTATTTTTGAAAGATTAAAACAATTTATGGTGTTGTACAAGTTTATCTAACACTATGGATTTTCAACCTTGGTGTAAAAAATAATCTTTAATCAATACACTGACTTTTCCTTTTTTTTCCCCCGTAGGAAATGCTATGCTGTTACAAGCCATTTAACCTTAACCAAAGCAGTTTGTGTCCAGTTGATAATGAATTGTAAACAAATAAATCTCAAGCCGCCATGATTTTCCTTTAATTTGACCTGCCAGGTAAATGCTAAATGTCCCAGAGAAAATTAAACTTAGTGCAGCCTTCTCTTGCCAGACCACTGGGTTCACCTGAAATTGCTTCATAATTCACATGCTCCCACACACAAACACACACACACACACACACACACACACACACACACACACACACACACACACACACACACACACACACACACACACACAGTAGGAAAGAGACAGCTGTGGTGTTTCCCTCCAGTAGTCTACAGCCGCTACATTATGTGATTATGCTCTTTTATAGTGTTGGTTGCGCTGTATGCCTCAAACAAAAAGATTTACTCTTTCCATCTGTGAGTGTGCCTGCATCTCTGTGAGTGTGAGGAGGAGAGAGAACAAGTGCTTTCTCATTCTCTCTCTCTCTCTCTCTCTCTCTCTCTCTCTCTCTCTCTGTTGCTTGGCATGTCTTTTCATTTTCATTTTAGAGAAGTCAGTCAGAACACTGCAAAAAAACAGGTGTCCTCACCTTTAGAGAAACATCTGAGAAACGTTATCTTTGCTTTCCTCCATCAACATCACACTCTTTGTACTTTTTGCTTCTAAGTGTCTTTGTCGCTGTGTGCTTGTTCATCCTTCAAGATTAGGGTGACTGGTAAACTGAAATAAGAGTTGTGATACAGAGACATTGTATCGAATGAAATGTAGGTCGTTCTAGTCGTTTTATTTGGTACAATTGCTCTTATTTTTGCTCGATTTCACATCGCTCCAAAGCACCTGCACCAGGGGCAATGAATGGCTGTGTTCAGATGTGGTTTGTTACTCTTCTGTTGGGGTTATCATCACCATTTCATCTGCTCACTACGGTAGGTTATTTCTGAAAACCGTGCCACTTTGAAAATGGATCAGGATTTCATGGAAGTGTAGCGTTTGTCAAAGTCTCCCCTGCATGTAAAATCACAGAGGCAAGACGGAAGGCAGGGGGGGAGGAAAAAAGTTATTTTTGTACTCCTCTCTCCCATAACCACCCTCTGCTCCTGCGCACAAACATTTGGGTAAAGCTGCTATATGCACAGTTTTCTGTGTGTGTGTTTGTGTGTGTGTGTGTGTGTGTGTGTGTGTGTGTGTGTGTTTGTGTGTGATGTTTGTATGAAAGATTGATGTTGTCCTAAGTACCTGCCAAGCTGCATCAGGCCAGGCACACACTGAACGAGGGAGAAAGGGGGGGAGAAAGAGTGAGGGGGGGAGAGAAGGAGCAGATGCCACAGATAGAAACTCCTATCAATAATGCAACCTCCACTGAGCGTGCCATTGAGGGAGGGCGAGATGGGAACAAATGAAAGTGAGAGAGGGAAGGAGAGGAAAACTAAGAATTTGATTATAAAAATTAGATATGTGTTTACAAATAAGTAAAAAAAACATCTGAGGCACAGCTGTAAGAAAAAAGTTATAAAATATTGGTTGAGAGAAATTGAAGTAGAAAGCATAAGACTGTAAAAGAGACGAAAAGAGGTCAAGTTAAAATGGTATGTAGCACATGCAGAGCTGCTCAAGGGAGAAAAGTCTGACAACTTGTTATATTATAAATGCATTAAATGGAAATATGTCACCATAACGAGAATATTTTCTACTCATAATGGAACAGATTGACATGCCATTAATGGGAAGACAACCCTAGAATCTCAATCTCTTCTTTTTCTTGTTGAACGACAGAACAGACGAAATGCTTGGTAGGATCTGTGTTCTTTGTATAGCAAAAGGTTAGAATTGCTCTTAAAGGAAGTTAAGAAAGTAATTAAACTGGTCAAATATCTGTTCTCTAGTAGCAGGAGAAGCACAGTGTTTCTCTTTACAATAATTACTGATTTACTTATATGGATTATGGTTTAAAATGGAAAAGGTCAACATGTTTGCTCTCGCTCCAATACAACAAGACGGCATAATGTTTTAGCAAACGTATTTTCTCCTAAATAATGTTTTTCAAGTATCACAAATGTAGTCCTAGTTTGCATCTGTTATCAAGTGTGCCATTGTATTATATGTCCTTTTTTAGTCAATTAACCAGTTTTGTATTTAACCCAATAGGACAATCGGTGAACATAAAGTGGGTAATTAAAAAAAAACACATTCAGCTCACCAGAAAAGATTTACTCACATAATATGTGTCGGCACCTATGTGACCTCTGTATGGCCTCCAGAGTGATGTAATAGTTGAGTGAGAAGTGGCCGCTAAGGGATGAGCAGGGATAACATAATGTCCCTAACTACAGAAGCACACAAGTCAAACAATTAAAGGTGTGTGTGTGTGTGTGTGTGTGTGTGTGTGTGTGTGTGTGTGTGTGTGTGTGTGTGTGTGTTGTTTTGATTTTGAACAGAACAATGTTCTTGTGAATAGATAATTATGTCAGTGTGTCTGCAGGTCANTAAAAAAAAAAAAAGATCCCGATCCCCGATTTTTTTCCCTCCCGATTCCGATCTTTTGAAAATCACGTGATCGGCTCCGATCCCCGATCACGTGATCGGATCGGGACATCTCTAGTGACATCTTCTTAAACGGCTCAAGGTTTAGGTAACCTTCGTCTCGTTCTTTTACATTTGAAATGACCACACAATGCACTTTACCAATGCATATCTTCAATATGTCTCTTTTTCTTTCAGTAGCTGTCTGTTCTTAGCTCATCAGGTATGCTCCTTCTACTCCTATGATCCTTCAGTCTTATTAAAGTCCTAGTTGCCTTCAGGAACAGCTATGAAGTTATATAAATAAGTTGAAGTATGAAGTTCACTCACATGTTGTAAGAAGTCTTGATGTTCTGCACTCTGTGTGAGTTACTGATATCTAGATGTCAGTAACATTGAGTATTGCAAACTATAATGTAAAGTTAGAAATGAATTTCTCATCTGAATCCTAATTTCCTAGGTGTGTTAACACATTCTTTTACAGGATACGTTTTTGTGAAAGCAGCTTCATGTTTAGAAAAAGTGACGCCATGATGTGTGCCATTATTCAACCATGATTGTTATTTTTCGTTTGAGTGACATAGATAAACCCTGCTATAGTCATAAGGAAAGCACAGATTTCTTTTTGAATTATGCAAACTAACACGGATCAACTTGTAGCGTATTCTAGCCGCTGCAACCCACCTTAAGTGTTGTTTATTATCTTTAATATGCATTCACTAGATGTGAGGCAACAGAAGTTACTGCAAACACAGCAGAAGGTTCGTCTTGCAGAAAGGAGCCAGCAGTAAGATAAGCAATAACATAGTTTGAGAGGCTTCATGAAAAGCAGATGTTCGTCAGTAGCCTCTCTGACCTAAAGATCTGAACAGAACTGAACTTTGATGAGAAGTAGGTTTCCTCCTCTTTCATCTCCTACAACTGTCAGGACAGACAGCGGGACACTTTGCAGAGAAGCTGTTATGTACTGCTTGATGTTCCTAAAAATATACCCCCGACTCTATATAAAGGTTTACCCTTCTTTCCCCACTTTCGGTGTCCCTGTCATTGTCGGTCCCACAGCATGAACCCTCCATCTATCGTGTGGTTGTATCTGCAGGAAGCCTTCCTCGAGTGAAAAGAGGAACATGTCTCTTTTTGTGTGGACAACATGTCATGATGTGTCCCAGCTGAGGGGACAGGTGGGAATCAATGCAGAGGTTAAGGTGCACTTCTTTGAGACTCTCCAGTAGGATGCACCTGGTGCTGGCCTATAGAGGTGCAGTGTTGACCTATTTTTCTTTTATAAATATTTCTCTTAATTTTCTTGTTCAACACAGAATTCCCACAGATGGAGTGAGTTGTGCAAACATGTAGCTTTACAGTCGAAAAGTAAAGACATTTTATAGAAAATAAAAATGCCACCAGCAGGTGTTGACGTGTTTTTGAAGGCCAACCCATAGAGTAAGCATCACAAACAGTAATGGGAATTTAATATTGGATTTCAGGATATTGCAGAAATGAGCTTTGTGGGCCGGGCAGCACACGTTCATGATATTTAAACATTTTGTTCAGCAAGATGATATTCACATATTAACACCAATTTGTGCTTTTTTTAAAGGTGAGAAATGCAATTGGCATAAAAAGCTAACGTAATGCTATACTGCAAACTACATCTCGGTCACATGGCTGCGCATCACCGCCGCTAAGCTAAAGGCGGCTAACGGCAGCTAATGTCGGCGTCATGGCGCTTGGTAGTTCATTTATTCACTTTGTAAGCAACCACCATTTTTACGACACATAGAAGCTTCGTAGATTCACAAATGGAGCGTTTCCTAAAGTATTTTTAAGTATATAAAATCTAGTGATCTTGTGTTGATCACAGACTTTATAGCCCATCAGGCGTCCAACCACAAACACTTTCAAAACATCATTGACATCAAGACAGGATTTCCGGGTTCTAGGACTCACTCATGTAGAAACTGCTATTCTTCTGTTTCGGTCTCAAAATGATTTAAATCTGAATGAAGAAGTTGGTGTAACACAGAAGTGAGACACATGCCAATCAGGGCGGTTCTGTTCACGCCCACAAAGCATTAGACAAAGTGAAAACACCTGAGGGGTGTTTATAGCCTTCAAACTAAGTATAGGACGTCTCTCTGAAGACATGTAAAGACTGCAGCAAACTTTTGAACATATCAAAGAAAATCCCACATGTGGGTTGCACCTTAGCTGAGGGTAACAATTAGAGTAATGCAGTAAAACACATGTTTATTTTAGTCGTATGTAACCTTCAATTTATGAGTTATTATAGCAGCCCGCAAAAGGCTGATTAAAGTATTCACCATCATGTTTGTGGTGGTATTTCATTTGTTACCCATTTCGAGTTTGGCTGCATAATAAACAAGGAAATATGAAGATTATAATCACATTATACTTTACATTATACAAAGCTTTGAAAATATATTCACTAAAAATCTATCGTAAGAGTTGTAGGACATTAACAGTTCTGCAAGATATACTTTTTTATAATTTTCATGTAAAATATAATCTGTAGTTGAACACGCTCTCAAGAGTCTTTTCTAAGGCAATGGGTTGGAGCTGTATTAATTCAACTCTAACCAAATAGTAATTGTCCTTTTCACGTGATATAAAGAATCAAATGATATTGTTGGGTTGACCATTGGTGCTTTTTAAGAAACATTTACACAGTGAGAATTTAGATAAATAATCATCAGTAAAGTAGATATACTGGAATGACCAAGTGGATAAAGGCAGTCATATTTCTAACAGGTGTGTGGTGTAAAAAAAACAAAAACACTTGATACGATATCCCAAATCGACGCTATGGACGCTATCTGTACATATTTGAATGCCCTCTTTTTACTATACTTTGGAAACCATTGCCCTTATGAATGGTTTACCATCCTTGCAGGTTTTCTTTTAAATTACATGGCTTTCCTTGGCCTCTGTTGTTCGAATTAACTTCTTCACGAGTCATGAATGTGTTTCGTTTTCATGGCCGTGGTGTTTCGGCCGCGGCTCTTTTTAAAAAGCCAGATGTGAACAAGATGTTCGGCCTTGACTGGGCTTAGTCAGTAGCAACATTTAATAGGCATCCTTAAAAGACAAAACGATTTGCAATTAGGTGCAATTCTATTCAATCTCTCTGGATAATGTGACATCGTGGCAAGGTGTGTGACCTCTGAAAGCTGAAAGCCTTGAACACAAAGAGGCCGCCACGACGTCTGAAATATCCACTCCGGTGCAATAAGGGATGAAGCTTCTTGAAGTGCACACTCCCGGCTACAGAACATACTGTAAAGAGCACGGCATAAAAGGTGTTCAACTTCACCCAGCTGTTCATAAAAGCACTCTTGGTTGGGTTTGCTCAGCAGGATGTATGTGGGCATTATCAATCTTAGAAGCAGGGGGTCGCATGAGGGAAAACGTTTGTACCAGACGGTGCACCTGGGCTCATAAAATAGCCTCTTTTTTCTTAGGCTATTAAATAACCATTTGTATTAATCCAAATCATTTCCCATTCTTTTGAGTATTCAACACATTTGATTGAGCGGTTTTTTTGCATGCCTTTTAAAGACACAGGTGAGGATGACTACGTTTTAAATAGGGATGTCCCGATCACCTTTTTTTGCTCCCGATCCGATTCCGATTATTTGATTTTGACAATTTGCCGATACCGATTTTTCCCGATCC
>NW_011369945.1:3123337-3131231 GCF_000735185.1 Notothenia coriiceps
TGAGAGTGTGTGTGTGTGTGTGTGTGTGTGTGTGTGTGTGTGTGTGTGTGTGTGTGTGTGTGTGTGTGTGTGTGTGTGTGTGTGTGTGTGTGTGTGCCAGCCCTGTTTGACCACATCTCCCCTCTTTTTTCCCTTGAACAACATTTGTGCTCTCTTGAACTTCATTTCACATTAACTGTCTAGATTGCAGCTTCTGTGTGCTATGTTAACTCCACCAAATTCAAACTTCCCCCAGTATGTTTGATGCAAATTGGACCAAATGAACCACAGCTTATAAATGAGGCCAACTTATGTTCTGATAGTGCTCAAACATGTCATCATAGCAAATGTAATACTAACAGAGAGTTAGTGATGGAGATGTTGTTGGTCAGACCATATTTCAGCTTGACGATGCCTCGCCAATTCACATTCCAGTGAAGTGTTGACAAACTCCTCGGCGAGGTTTATGATGCTCTCAGTCAAGTTTCTGACTTTGAAGAAGGTTAAAAAAATGAATGAGGACATTTTGAGAGGCATCGACAAACTGCACTCAACATTACAGGCTTTAATTTGACAGGCTTACTTACAAAGACTCACATTGAAGATAATGGATGCAGCAAATAATAATGCGTGCCTAGTGGTGTAATTCATCACTGAGGAGCCAAGCAGAAATATATTCTTCTCTTCTTGCTTTTTGTAAATCATGCTTTCACCAAGACAGGAGTTACATCATAGATGAGCAGAGGGAAAGCAGCTTCAGTGGATTGCCCCAGTGTTTCCCTGTCATCCTGTGTTATATATTTCACATACTGGCATCCCTTTTCTCCCTCTTCCTCCTCCCTTATAATGCTTGCTCATGGGGGGATGTTATGTTGGGCCTTAAGAGAGAACGGTCTAGACCTGCTCTTAAGGAAAATAATGTCTTGAAATAAAATCTGTTATGATTTGGCGCTGTATAAATCAAATTACTTGACATACAGTACCGCTATTCTTTCTTGATTTTCCATCCCTCTCTTTCAGTCTTTCGGATGTTTGTGTTTTCATTCAGCGTTTCACCCTAAATGAATTCAAATGAATGGAGTACAGCTGTAAAATAGGTTTAAACTGATAATCAACCAACATTACATGCAAACACTTTAAGTGGGAGCAACGGATGAAAGGCAGCTGTGACAGTACAAGTGCCATCAAAACAAATGAAATGAATGAAGAGCGACGTTCCTCCTCTCGTCTATATTCATTGTAAAATCAGCTTTCTTCCAGTCTCTTTTCTCTCTCTCTTTCATATGCTTACACCATAATGTGAATAGTTTCCTTCCAAAATATACTTTCATTTGGGCGTTAATTCTTTCCAAGGGTACATTGTGGGTTTTTGCTCGGCAGTCTCTTTTTGTTGTTTGAAAAATGATTGACGCCTTACTTTAGATTATCTTTCAGTGACATGACGGCTTATTGCGGCAGTAATCTTCCAAACAAAGTGCCGCGAGGGACTAAATAGAGAAAAACATTGTGGACGCGCAAAAACTCAGTCTTTCCAACAGTATGCGTTTGACCTTTTATTTCCAAAGCAAAACATCCATATCCATATGCGTAGGGCTATGTTCCTGCGTGCGTGCGTGCGGTCAACAAAAATTGTCCTTCTCCAGCTCACTCCCGCTCCATCTATTACAAAGTGCGCAGGTAAAAGCAACCCGATATAACCACAAACGTCACCACACAAATCCAATGACACGCCCACCACCTATAGTGACTCAAAAACATGTACCGTCACAAACACAGATAAATACTTCAAATGTGTCTCCTACACAGCTCTTAACATGTTATGCTGCCCAAGCACATGTGGTCTGCAGACACTGCTTGTGTTACACACGCACAAACACACGCAGCACTGCAAGTGGCTGTATCTGCACCTTGTTTGTTATCCAGCACAGTCTAACAAAGCTAGATGCTCTCTTTCTTCCCCTTGGGTTGCTATGACGCTCCCACCATCTATTCCCCAGTCTCCACGGCTCCAGAGGGACTTCCTCATGTTGTTGTCTCCTTCAGCTCCGCTCTCTTCCTCCTCGTTTCTAACTCTCTTCCTCCATCTGTTCTCTCTCCTCTCCCCTCCCCATATCTTTATTTCCATAGCCATCACTTGCAACAGCAATCTGTCGCTCTTTTCTTTTCCTCACTTACATACAGTTGATGCTGACAGGCTGTTTCCTTCAATAGAAATTTGTCATGCCTCAAAACTCCCCTCAATCTTTACTCTTTTTCTACAAGGCTGCTTTATATGGATAGCAAAGAGCTGTTATCCCGGGAGTGGATAGTTAAAGATCGTACAGAGATATTGCACCCATTAGCACACTGAAATCATGATATCATGTTCTCATTATTGAGTTAAGTTTTGCTAAACTCAATCCATTTAAACATTGTAAGAGCATGTGAGTGTCCTGTTTGAGCATTTCTCCGTGTATGTGTGTCTGCAATTTGCATTCATATGCTCTTTGATGTTTGTGTGTGTCCCATGCGTTTTTCCTCATTTCCCTTGCAAATAACCAAAACAAAAACCTGCATTAGTGACTGATAATGTGCTGTGTATTTCTGACTCCACTCACAACATGTAATCTGAGACAAACGGCTAACCTGCATTAGACGGACACCAGTTGTTTTTATGAACTGTTGGTGTATTCCAAGTTGCCTGAAAATTCACCCTTAAAACATCTCCTCCCTCCTTTGCTCTGATTTAGGGATTGATGGATCAATAGAACACATGCCTCTCCCCTGAGTTCACCTACTTTATATCTGATATTAAAGGTGGGGTAGGCAAGTTTGAGAAACCGGCTCGAGATACACTTTTTGTAATATTCCATGGAATGCTCTTAACATCTCGATAGCAATGAATATCTAAAGTGCTTTGACAAAAAATCCATAATCTGTGGAAGCCGTGGCGCTGTAAAAAGCATGACCAATCATTTTAGCCGGCCCGGCTAAAGTAACTGGATGGCCTACCTGCCTGTCAGCCTTCCATCTGTGCACAAACTTATCTCGTGCCCTCATTGGTCATGTGCGCGTTCGTGTGTGTTGGAGGAGGGGCTCTGTAAGGAAGTGGCAGTTTTTTTCCGGTTGTGTATTTTCAAATTCTAGCGCACTCGAGCTGGTTTCTCCAAAATTACCATCTGAGGGCCGCAAAAAGAGGAGGTGGGGGCCGCCCGCGGGTCGCCATTTGCACATCCCTGTTGTACGTAATATAATTTAACGGTTCAAAACTGTGGCGTCTTCCACACAGGTTGTCAATATCTGTGTCTCTTAAAGGCTGGCACCGTGGGATTTGTAGTCCTTTATAATCTATTGACTACAGAAGTCGCCACGAGGTGACAATATTTGGCTTTTTTCGCAAAAGCAAAGAAAACTTGCTCTAACAACACCTTCAAATAAAAATAAAGTGCACTCTGAGTGTATTTGTGAAGTGAAACAAAAAACCGAAAACCTAACCTGTTAAGATATCTCGTTTGTTCTGCTGCTTATAGTTCTATCAGTTATAGACATACACTTGGAGCAATCTGGGATCAAGTATCTTACTGAAGGACACATCGACATATTGACTGCAGGAACTGAAAATCAAACCACAGGCCTTCTGATTGGTCGATGGCTACCTCTACAGCCGTTCACTCTCTGCCTATATGATGTTCCTTTTTCCTTTTGTTCTATTAACCAACATTTAAAACTTACATCTGCATTTGCTCTCCTGTGTCTTCCAGAACATCATAAAGAAGGTGAACGGGCAGAAGTTTGTGTATCGCTTCGTGTCCTATCCTGACATCTTGAAAGGAGACGTTGCCTCCCGGACAGAGGGCGGGGAGGTGGGTGCTGAGGGGGGCGTCCCTCCCCTTTTAAAGAGGGGAGACAGCACCCCACAAGATGGAGAGCCTGGTCTGAGCTCCAGCTCCAAGCAGTCGAACCGAAACGACTACATCCACTCTGGCCTGTACACCTCCTTCACCCTCAACTCGCTGCAGAACGGACGCCAGCTCTTCAAGTCCATCAAAATAGAGAATCCAGCGGAGAAGTTAGCGGACAAACGAGGAGTCGCTGCGTCCGCCCAGAACCAAGAGCTGTCTCCTCCGCCTCAAACCGCTCTGCCGTCCGTTATAAAGTTTGGAAACACGCCTCCAAAGCCAGCGCCGTCCCCTCAGGTTTCCGTAGAGATGACCCTGATGTCCAGCCACTTGGGGGGCGAAGACATTCACACCATCTCCTCCCTGCCGTCTCACTCCGTTTACTCCTTAGAACACACCCGCCCGTCAGCAACGACGTTCAGCATCCAGGAGCTGACCTCTGCCAGCCCGTCCCCCAGCCTCGCGCCCGACTCCTCCCAGGAGCTGGTGATCGACATCGAGTCCGGATCGTCTCAGACTGCAGACAATCAGGCCCGGGAGAAGGCACGTATGCATCAGAATCAGAAACAGTTTTATTACCAGGTAGGTTGACACGTACGAGGAATTTGACTTGATGTCATGGTGCGTACACTCAGGCACAGGAGAAGGCTAGTATACAGGGGAGACACATCTCAAGAGTCAAGGCTTTTCTTGTCACGTGTGCATAGCTACAGTGTAGATATGTCAATGACAATCTGAGGTCACAGGCTCCTCCAACAGTGCAACACAATGACACAGATACCAGTGTTTCCCCTAGGTTTACTGCTTCTGGGGGGGTGCTGCCTGAGCGGGGGGGGGGGGGCATGGGATATATATTTTTTAGATCCTCTGGAGCAGAGGAAGGAGCTGTGATTTATTGTTATTGATTAATGTATCAGTGTTTTCTTAGGGTCAAAAACACTAAAACTCACAACTTAAAATGAAAGCGTTTAGCTACTAGAGTAATAGAGCACATGTTCATGTGAAAAGTGGACAGTAGATATAATTATTTGCAATTTGGTGACTATATATATTATTTATATTTTAAAAAAAAAAAAAGAAGAAGTTTTTTTTAAAACCTTGAATTTCAGGGGGTGCGCGGGGCTCCGTTGGCGGGGGCGCTCCGTTGGCGGGTCCGTTGGGCGGGGGCTCCGTTGGCGCAGCGCCCCTCCAAGACAATGGTAGGGGAAACACTGGATACAATAATGCAAGGTAAATAGAATATAATAGTGCAAAATAGTTGCATCTCACACAATGCGGGTTCCTTTAAAGAGAGATAATTGGAACGTTACACTGAAAAGCCCTGAAAATGTCTTTCAATCGGCTTCTTTTGGGGCAAAATGTTCGGCCAAGATTATTCATTTACACGATAGAGAAAGTGCAGGAATGTAGGTCCTTCAATCAGGAAATGTTTAGGGATTGTTAAAGGGCACAAATGGCAATGATTCTTTACGTTTCTTGACTCAAATATAAGTTTCCTTTGGCTCTGGTCTACCACTAACTCATCAGCAAATTCTAACTACCAAATATTTTCAATATGTTTCCCCAGCGTAGTCTCTAACTGTGTTTTCCTGCTGTTCAGTTGCTGAGTGCACATGAAAAACAATACATTGCTATGAGGAGCGATGACGATTAAACCAATTACCTTCAAGTCTGTGGCCGAAATAATTGAGCTGAACAGTTTGCTCAACATGGACAATGCCAGTGTGCTTATTACGTTATGCAAATTCATTCTCGATTATTCAATATTATGTGGGTTATAATTCTTAAAGTGCAATACACATAACCTCTCCACGTTTTTCCCGGCAGGTGGACAGCGGGATGGGTTTTGTCGGGAGATGAGGGGGTGACCAGTTTCATGGACGCTTGACACCGCCTCCTCGTCTCTGAGCAGCAGCAACACGATGTGCATTCTGGAGCGCCGCAAAGGCACGCAAACCTCCCAAGATCCTGCCAGATCAGCCCCCCCACTCTGGCTGGTCACCACCTCAGACTTTCTCCCCCCCATGAACTCTGCAAGCCCCTCCCCTCCCCACGGCTCCCTCACACCAGCAATGCTACAGGTGAGAGCGTGCACTCATGCTATTTTGGTAGGTTTGATTTGATTATAACAAGAATTATTATAAAATACCAAACTAATCGTGTCAATTTTTTTTGATATACAAAATATTACGGATTCTAAGTTTACATTATTTTAATCCCACCCCTTCTCCCAAAACTAAATGATTAACATATATATGTAGTTAAATATCTATTAAAGGCACACATTTATTACGATACGATAACACTTGAATGGTCAGCATCAAGTCTGAAATGCTTCCTTGCATCACAGTCCAGCACCATGTGTAACATCAACAGACACATCATCAAGACACAATACATGAAACAACAAAACATTTCATGATCAGTGGAAATGGCCATGACATGGGACCTTTAATTCGGCTAATGAGTTGGTAGGCTGGTTCCCCCAAGTCCTTTTAAAAAAAATGGGGACCTTTATCGTGGCAAAATGCACTTTTGATCTCTTTTTAATACGTAATATTGTCCCCGGTGCGTCGGGGAACTACGCACGTCAGAAATAAACCTCTCTTTTCCGTCAAATCTTTAAAAAACGGGGGTACAACGAGGCGGATTATCAGATTTGCGTGCCCATCATGACGGTCATTTCGGATGGGGACCCACGAGAAAATCAGAAACAATCGTGGCCTGACGTTTTGGACGTGGAATCTGCGTTTGTTGTCCATTAGCAAGCCCTCGCTAACACTCAGAGCTACCTGTACTGGAGAAGCCATGTGTTTAACGAAAGCAGGGAAATAAGAATAAAGAACGTCACCTTGTGGTAAGAACGCTGTAAGAGAAGAAGCGCATTTGAGCTGCCATACTGTTTCAGAAAAATCCTGACGTGGTTTAAGAACAGGATAGGCGTTTTATCACAACAGAATGTAACTTTATCTCCGGTTGAATAAATTTCTATCAGGCATCTTAGCTCCGCCTCCTCTAACAGGGCTGCAATTGGGGGTATCTGTTTGGTTAATTTTAAGCAAAAGCACTTCACAGACATGTTTTGTTATAGGTATGGCCCGACAATATATGATTTCTAATTAACCATGATAGCTCCACTTTAAGTTAAAAAAAAAATCCATATCTATCTAAATATTCTGCTGCAATCCATATTTGTGGTCTTCAAAAAAATAACAAATCTTGCACTCCTTGCTTACACACAAAGCATCAAAACTGCGTTACATTCATCACAAGAAAGATGATTTGATAAAATGACACTAATCTTATAACTTTACTCAAATGTCCAATTGTGCTCGAGGGATTTTTCATTTTGGCATGAAGAAAGGATAACACATGACGACACATCCTCTATATCCAAACCTTCAATAGAAGCTTTCAACATTAATAAAAACAAACATTTTTGTACAGCCAACTAATAAAGTCATTTAGCCATTATACCATAGGAGCTAATTCCCCAAACCAGGGCATGGATGCTTCATCTGATCAAGTATTGAATTATATTTCTTTCTATTGAAGGCGTTTCAATTACAAAACCCTTGTCTCTTTCAAATGAACAAGCTCAGATTAGTGATGATCAGAGTCAGAAGCAGGATTATTTTTGACCCAGGTAGGTATCCACACATAGTTAGGAATTTGACTTGAGTCACGTGCCAGACATAAAATATAAAAAACAAGAATCTATATAAAACAAAAAAATATTTTACCACGTAATAAATACAGTTAAATAGCAATAAAAATAAAGCGTAATTTACATGGAAATAGGGATGCTATGAATGAATTTTAGAATATAAATGTGTGAAATAAGAATATGATGCAGAAAGGAGTATGAAACACTGTTGCATTAATGTAATGCCATATAGTCTATGATGTGGCCAGAGGTAAAGTGTCAGCGGGGGGGGGGCGGGCCTTGTTTTAAGAGGTCCGGTAGCTGAGGGAGAAACTGTTCAGGTGAGCGAGAGTTTTGGTCATGATGGATCGCAGAGGGAACAGGTTGTGTC
>NW_011369945.1:3132517-3138689 GCF_000735185.1 Notothenia coriiceps
CCTTTGCTCTGATTTAGGGATTGATGGATCAATAGATACACATGCCTCTCCCTGAGTTCACTACTTTATACTGATATTAAAGGTGGGTGTAGGAAGTTTGAGAAACCGCTCGAGATTACACTTTTTGTAATTTCCATGAATGCTCTTAACATCTCGATAGCAATGAAATACTAAAAGTGGCTTTGACAAAAAATCCATAAAAAATGTTCATCTGTGGGAATCCGTGGTACTGTAAAAAGCACGAAAACCAATCTTTAGTCCGGCCCTGCTAAAATAACTGGATTGCCTACCTGCCTGGTCCAGCCTTCCATCTGTGCACAAAACTTATCTCTGTGCCCTCATTGGTCCATGTGCGCGTTCGTGTGTGTTGGAGGAGGGGCTCTGTACAGCGAATGTGGCGAGTTTTTTCCCAATTGTGCTATTTTCCAAATTCTACGGCACTTCAACTGGTTTCTCCAAAATTACCTTCCCCACCTTAATAATTATAAACATACAAAACTCAAACCCTCGCAATGTTCTTCACAATATTCAAAATAGAGAGCCATTGTCCACAGTGCTGATTGTGAGAAAGGTAAACTTACTGCAAGGTAATCTCTTAATTAGATTAAGCCCTGCAGCGAACTGAAGAACTGACCTTGGATCAGCCAGCAGCTGAATGATGGGCTGTCAGCAATTTGTTGAATTGGATGGCAGATCTTGGATATCAGTTCAGCACAATGCAAGAGAGAACACATGAACACCGTGTGCAAAGAGCGGCCTGGAGAATGAAACAGAGAGAGGGATGGGTGGTTAAAACAAATATATCATGCTTGTGTACAAGCAACCAATGTTTATTGACCATGTGAACTGGTCCAATGATTCTTCTGTGTGAGAAAGATTCTCAGTCAACCTGATCAATAATGACATGTTTACCCTGTCTATATACTGCATACAATCCTGTGTTCAAGGTGCCAATAACAAGTTAGTCCAGTCACGTGGTCAAGATTTAATGGCCAGTGAGCACATCAAATACATGCGTAGACCGATAATGGATCAATATTTATTGCAGTTTTCCCCCTTCAGCATACATTGTGAGTTATACTTGATCATTTAAACAATTTTACGTCTCTCTGAATAAAATGCTTTCTCAGGCAATAGTTACTTTTATCTCTGTAAACTTATATGGGACTACTGCCAGCGATTAAGCCAAGCATCAAGACTGAACAGCTCTTTTTCTATATCTATATAGGTTTACCCCCTTGCAATGATTAGTTTAATTCAGAGCAATATTATGATTGATGTGTTATTACATTACATGTCACTTGTTAGACGCTGTTATCCAAAGCGACTTACACACTCAATACTGTGGGCAATCCCCACAGGAGCAATTTGGGGTGAAGTGTCTCAGGGACACAACGACATGCTGACTGCAGTGGGGTTTGAACCTGTGACCCCCTGATCCCAACACCTACGCACACGCCTCCCCCATATGTCCGACAGTTATGTAATAGCCCTGATAAATGACATCTTGTTGACATGCTTCTAAATGCAGAGTGCAGCTGTGAGCTGAAATGACGCCTTAAGCATTAATTAAACTTCATGCTCATCAATGTTGTTGTCAGACAGTTCGATGTTTAGAAAGAACAACATGTATCTGTGGTAACAAAGATGCTAACTCCAGGGCATGAATGATTGAAATTTGTCTTCCATATTTACTTAACCTGTCACATTCTCCTGCCAAATATTCAAACTGATTATTTTCTTTGATATTATTTTAAGAATGCAAGACAGAGACTGATTAAAAGCTATAAGTGTGAAGCAGATAGTCTTTTTTGCGTTTAGCCAGACCCGATCCACCCACAAATAAGTGCAGGAATCTAGCACTGTGCCATGTTGAAGTGTTGACAGATATATTAGCACCTGTCACTGTGTCTCTTTCCATCTCCAGTCACACATTCACACTTGTGTCTCTGTTATGGTTTTCTGTTTATATCTCCTCTCAGAATCAAAATACCTTTATTCGTCCCACAGAGGGGACGTTTACATTGTCAAAGCAAGTAAAGAGCCAAAGATAGCTTAATATTAATTAGGAAGCATGCGTAAAATATTGAAGATAAAAGTAGAAGTTACGCAATTTTCAATTTACAAAATATACATCCGGTACCAGTAACAGTTGTGAGATAGCAGCTAGGCGATAGTATTAAAGGTGGAAGTATATATTGCACTCTCCGTCTGAGATAGAGAGAACTAAAAATAAACACAATTAACCCCAATTTTCTCATTCCCCTCCCTTACACTCTCCTTTCTGTCTCTTTCTCTCCTTGTTCTTCCTTCTCCCCCTCCTCTTCGTCCTGACAGACAGATTTAGAGCTTCTGGACCCTCGGGGCCGGACCCCTCTCCACCTGGCGGTCACACTGGGCCACCTGGACTGTGCCAGGATCCTGCTGCAGCACGGAGCTGACGTCAGCAAGGAGAACCGCAACGGATGGACCGGTGAGTCAGTGTGATCCTGGTGAACTACATTCAAGCTTTTTATAAATAATATGTAATTGTCAACGTTTTTATGACAGTGCGTTATAATTATAGTAAACAATAAGACCGTGGTGGAGACAGTGGGTAATTTATATTTAACAGCTTATGTCCACATTTTGCCTTCATTAGAGAATAAAAATGAAATGGGTTTGAACTATTTGTATATATTTATATCATCACAAATAAACGTGAAAGCTAGCTACGTTGGAATTGTGAAGAGGTGCAATCCTTATTGTGTCATATAAAACATAGATTTTAGACAATCCAACCTAAACATGTGGTATTTCTTTAGGCATTATGAGTCTTTTATATATCATTTAAGTGTAGAAAAGTTGTATAGATAGTAAGATTGTTTTTTAAATGATATATCATTGTTTTTTAATCCTTAGTAGTAACAACCAAATACATCAGGAAGGAAGCAAGTAGCTACTGATATTCTTTGAATGTGTGTACCCTCATGTTTTTAATATTGGCATTTAGTGATGTTTAAATGCTTAGATATCCAAAAGGGGAATTAAAAGCAATATTGAGTTGCATCAGAAAGGGAAAATATGATGCTTGGTTCTTTTACTGTGTTTATTATTATGCAGAGAATATGTCCAGAAAATGTTCACTTGTAAAGAACATTCTTAATAATAATAATAATAATAATAATAATACATTTAATTTCAAAGCGCTTTTTCAGGTGCTCAAAGACGCTTACAGTAACAGTGGTGATAAAACGAGATAAAATTGAATAAAAAATATTAAAACAGCAACACAACATAATTCACAAATTAAAAGCCAGTCTGAAGAGGTGTGTTTTGGTCAGTGTTTTGAAAGTGGGGGGGTCGGTGTAGTCTCTGATGTGTTGTGGAAGGGAGTTCCAGAGGGTGGGGGCAGCGATGGAGAAGGCTCTGTCCCCCCAGGTTCGGAGCTTGGTTCGTGTGGGGATAGAGAGGAGGTTCGCTTCTGATGAATGAAGGCTGAGGGAAGGGGTGTAGTTGTGGATCAGGTCGGTGAGGTAGGGGGGGGGGGCTGGTTATTGAGAACTGTGTGTGTTAGCAGAAGGATTTTTTTGCATGTATTTAGACCAGAAGAGTTTAACAAGTCAAGCACAGTTGTCTCCTGCAGTACAAACCAAATATACCAATGCTCAGCAAATGTTCGGTAAAAAGTACTGTTTCGGTTGCAACCCCTGCCAAAAATATGATAATATATAATGCATATTATTTAATATTGGCATAAGGTTTGTTTGTCCTCTGTTGTTTTTATAAATACTCACAAATCATGACGCTTTTCCTCATCACCTCTCTCGAAGAACAGCTTCTGCCAGACTCCTCTTATCTGCTGGCTGGCGCTGTGTAAATGCAGTTTGGCGGTCTAGCAATGGGTGACTAATGGAGCGTGAAATCAATTCATTTTTAACCTTGAAATCATATTGGCTAATTTAACACCCTGTATTGTTAGTCCAATATCTTCCCCGCCATTCTTAGGCTTGTTAATGCTTGCTGTCAGTCACCTCTAGGTTTGTGTGAAGTCTTTTCTGTTAATGGTGATGACATTTAGCACTAGAAATTGAAATGTTTGGTATGGTCGTGACTCGTGATCATTCTGGAAGTCTGGGGTTATGTAGAAAAATTCTCTTTTGTAACACCTAATCTAATGACTCTGAAGTGTATCCGTAGGTGAAAAAGCACGAGTGGTTTGTTTTAACTGTGTGTTCTAACTGTTTTCTGTCAAAGGAATAGAAAGGGAATTGTTATACAACCGTTGAAGTGTGGAACAGCCTGTGAGATTAACAGCAAAGTGCCCGTCCGATGAATGATTGGCGAGCTGCAGTAATTTGTCGCTTTCCTTTTGGCCTACTTCGGTTTTGGCAATTCTTTCTTCCCCCCTTTAAATCTCTCATGCACATACATTTTGGATGAGGTCTGAGTGATGGGCTCTGTTTTACTCTCCGTCTCTCGCTCTCTCTCTCAGTTCTTCAGGAGGCGGTGAGCACAAGAGATCCGGAGTTGGTGCGTCTCGTGCTTCGTTACCGTGACTACCAGAGGACTGCCAAGAGACTGGCGGGCATCCCCGTCCTGCTGGAGCGTCTGCGCCAAGTGGGATTTTACAAAACACACACACAAAGACACACACACACATACACACACACATTGATGCTAACATGGAAAAAGATACTCCCATGATAAAACAACATTCACACAAACAAGCGTGTTCAGTATGAAGAAACACATACATTAGAATAAAATAGAAATCAACATACAAAGACACATGGGGGAGGCTTAAGCAGAGATGCATTCATTTGAAATGTAGATAATTCTTTTTGATATATATTTTTCTTTCATGATAAAATATTCACATTTTGTTTGAAGGTATTTATAACTTTGTTTACTTCCCAACAAGGGAAATACAAGGCAAAAGCCTGTTGTCTCTAAATAAATAGAGTTTTCCCCTAAAGGGGTAAGAAGTGCAAGGCTTAAAGGCACATTAGCAGCCATTGGAAAGCTGAGACTATATGAGAATATACACAATTGAATCCTGATAGTAAAGTGTTGAGGTGCAGCAGATGGTGTTGCAGTAGTAGAGGATGCAGAGAGCAGAGATGGAGGGAACTGCCTTCACACAGCCTGTCTCCCTGTGTATCTGCACACACACACACACACACACAGAATCCCACACACTCATTCTCTCCCACTCACATGGTAGACACAATACCCTCACAATCTGACAGAGTGCTCGCTCTCAACCACACAAGCACTTGCAAACATCGCACACCGTTCTTCTATCTGCTGCTGCTCCCATTCACATCACTCTCCCCTCCAACCCTCCATCCGTCACTTCTATAATTAACCCGCACATTCACAACCACTTCTCTTTGCCAGTCCCCCCATCTTTGGAGCAGACAATGAGGAAGCATCCCTGCTTTGCCTCTGCGTTGCTATTCGCCTCTCTTTCTGTCTATCAATCTTTAAATTAATCACTTTCAATCTCCCCAACTTTCTCTATCTATTCTCTCCATCAATGCTTGCTGCTGTCTCATTTATCGTCCTCTGTTTCTCTCTCTTCCTGTTCCTGTCCAGGCCCAGGATTTCTACGTGGAGATGAAATGGGAGTTTACCAGCTGGGGTGAGTCCAGTCTTTCATTCCACTCAGTAAAGCAGAACAGTACCAACGAGTCAGAAATAATCACGTTATCGTCTCCCTCTGGGCCTGTTTCTTCCGGTTTTACTCGGCACTGATCACACACTTTCTGCACAGCAGAACGTACGTGAGGCTTCGAGTTAAACAGTGTGTGCTTTTTATCTTAAAGGGGACAACCTATCATGCAAAATGCACTTTTTGATGTCTTTTATACATAAATATGTGTCCCCGGTGTGTCAGGGAACTCACGCAGCGTCAGAAAATGAAACCCTCTCTCTTTTCCTCCGTACCCAAATCTCTAAAAACGGGGCTACAACGGAGCTGATCCAGATTTGCGTCCGACATGACGTAATATCTGAAATGTGGACCCACGGCCCTATCAGAAACGTTGCTATCAGAAACAATGCCCGACTGTTTTGGACGTAATATGGTCGGTGTTTACATTAGCATTGCTAACACTCAGAGCTAACCTGTACTGCAAGAGCATGTGTGTGAAGAAGCAGGAAATAAAAAGGAACTCACCTTGTGGTA
>NW_011369945.1:3138719-3182651 GCF_000735185.1 Notothenia coriiceps
TATAACCATTGGGGGTCACAATGGCCACATGCATCTAAATACAATGTGCTTTTCCTACAGAAGAGCACAAGTCCCTTACAATTAGGGATGTCCCGATCACCTTTTTTTGCTCCCGATCCGATTCCGATCATTTGATTTTGACAATTTGCCGATACCGATTTTTCCCGATCCGATCTTTATGCAATGCATTAAGAGAAAAAAGGAAAAAAGCATTCAAATTGTCCCTTAAGGTTATTTTTTTATTTAAATTGGATATTCTATCCAACATGGATATAGCTTCTTTCTTTCACAGCAGCATTGGATCAGTTCAGTTGTGCAGCATTGGATCAAAACAAAATAAAGCTTTTCAGTACTCGTTAGCTTACTGCTACAATTAGACACTGCGCCCTGCCCACTGTGTTGCCAGATTTGAGAGAAATAAGCAACCAGGTCTATGAAAACAAGCCCCAAAGAAGCAACAAAAACATGATGTTCTGTAATTTGAAACCAAAACTAAGGCCTCAGGATGACTTTAAGACTTGAACATGGTCATTTTTGTTTTGTAACATTGAATACAAAATGTAAAAAAAAGTATTTAAAAAAAATTAAAAATAAATAAATAATCCCGATCCCCGATTTTTTTTCTCCCGATTCCGATCTTTTGAAAATCACGTGATCGGATCGGGACATCTCTAGCCGCCATGTAAGTAGCATGGCCCCATCTACCCCCCCCCACCAGCCCTCCTTTATTTATAAAGAACTAATCAATGTAATACGCTAGAAGAAGTGAAATGACACTTTTGATCTAGTACAATTTTGACTGATATAAGAACGGACGTGGCACAGCTGTAACGTTGTTCCAGAAACTCCAAATGAGGTGAGATCATGCGAATGAGGTCAGCTTCTTAACTGTCAGTCTTAATCAAAACAATGACATGATGCCCGAGTTGAATAAGCACTCCTGTTTAGAAGCATTAGCAGCTGGATACTCTGAGGGGAATCAAACCAAAGAGAGCTCCAGCAAACAGAGAAACACGAGTTTATTGCATCTCAGATTTGTTCAAGTCTGCTGCTCGGTGGCAGACGGAAGAGAGGCGAGGGCTGTCTGTCTCTGCGTGTGGTTTGGCAGCAGAAGCACAGCCTGACCCTGTGGGTGTTCTGGGCAGGGCTGGTATGTTTGGCTGTAAGTAGCTGCTGCTAGTTTGGTGCAGACAGGAAGCTGAGCTGTCCCACGTTCAAGCCTTTTTTTGTGGTCTCATTCTGCTATTTGTGAACGCCATTGCCTCTTTGCTAGTGTCATGCATTGTGCAAGAAAGTCTTGTTTATAGTATTTGGTAAATTAGTCAACATAACTGCATTTAGAGAGTGTTTTTCCAGATCGCTCAAAGTACTTTTGCATAACAAAGGTTAGCATTCAAACACATTCGCCATACAAGGTGCCAAATGCTCTGGTTCAAGGGTTTGCATAAAACAGGGAAAGCAGGCAGAGTTTGAGAAGAACAGGGATTTTATTTACCCAAATGATTCAGAGTATCTAGGAGGTTACAAGACACTGAAGGAGTTGGGTTAGCATTTGAGATTTGACACCTGTCGTAGCTTTATTCTTTGTTTTGTTCAAGCCACTAAGAAACCTTTTTAAATAGACTAATGCGCTTTATAGAAATGTATTAGTTGTATTTACATTTGCTCTGACTGGCGGATGATGATGTGTTGTTTTTATGCCACTTGTGGTAAATAATAAATTAAATACAATTCAGAGACGGGAATATGCATTTCAAATAGTCAAACAATTCAAAAACTCAAATAAAATGATTTGAAAATGTAGATTTTCTTTCTTTATTATATGTTGTATGTCAGGGATGGGCAACTTTGATGGTAATGGGGGCCACATCATTGATGTACTGGCCACCAGGGGGCCGCAGATTCACTTGGAACACACACACACAAAAATTCCATGTGTTGTATGTAATTATTAACAAATATACTAAGTCTGGCATCTTCATTGACATTTTACAATCAAAGGGAACATCCCCCAAAAATGGGAACATCCTCTAATAAGCTCACTAAACAAATATCAGTTCACAGAAATGTTATTTAATGTTTACAAGTGGCATGTTTGTATTGAACAGGTTATTTAACAGTGGAATCAAACTATTTTAAACTATTGGAAAGCACGGAAAATGTGTGTGTATTGAGATTACCCATTAAGATGACATACACATGAAGTCATGGACACTAACCCAGATATTAGTTTTCTAACTTGAACCTAAGACACTTGTAGCCTTTCTCTGCTGACGCACAATAAGGGGAATGTCAACACAGACACCTGTCAACCCGCACTCTGCTGTTCCTCAGTGCCGCTCCCCCTCCCTCCCTCCCGCTGAAATTATGAATGAAAAGCGTATAGTAATCATAGATCACAGGGCAGGGTCCGTGACAGTTTGTTTTCATCTGATTTCAAATAAACAAATTCTTGGTTTTAAGAATATTAAACTTGTTTCGACAAATTCATATGATAAATAACTTTTAAGTTTGTAAAGGCTTAATTACAAGATTCAACTTAACGTCACAGCAGACATAACAACAGCCGGTGTTTCTTGTGAGGGTTTCCCCGGGAAACAAACACAATACACATAAATGCATCACAGATTATTTTGCGGTATTTTAAATCATGGACGCAGCTCGCGACGTAACTAGGGGTCTAGTGGACGGTATCAGTACTACATGTAAAAAATAAATAATATTTTTTTTTAATTAATTACGTTGTTTATAAATTAATCTGAGGGCCGCAAAAAGAGGAGGNTCAGAAATAATCCTTGATAATCCATGATATGGCGTTTCATCACGGCAGAATCTGTCGGTAGAATCTTCCGCATCCCCCTCCTTTTTTTTATCAATCTTTTTTTTTTTAAAGCTTTATACCCAAAATCAGCACTTTTGAAACAGGAAGTGAAATAGAGGGATATGAGGCATGGCTAGAATGGGTGATCTGTTTGGTACTTTGAGCAAAACACTTCATATTCATGTTTTTTATATATTTGTATATATCTGAGACCTATGCTATTGCCTAAAAATAGCATGATAGGTCCACTTTAAGTGTTGTTACAACCAACTGCTGAAATGTTGCACAGAGCTCGAAAACTGCCAACATAAAAACACCAGAAAGATATCTCTGGCACTTCATTCTGCACAAATTCATTGGAAATGGCACAGTTTAATTAAAAGAGTGTCTGTTTTATTCCTTAGTGCCCCTGGTGTCTCGTATCTGCCCCAGCGACACCTACAGAGTTTGGAAGAGCGGTCAGTGTCTCCGCGTCGACACCACGCTGATGGGCTTTGAACAGATGACCTGGCAGAGAGGAAACCGGAGCTTCATCTTCAAGGGACTAGGTCAGAGGTTAAAAAAAGCATGTATAAGTGGATATTTAAGTATTTAATACAATACAGCAATCAAAACAATACTGGCTGAACTGTCACACTATTTTAAAGGAACATTTTAGGAAACAAACTCTTTTCTTAAGACTCTTGGAAATAACTTAGTCGCTTGACCTACCAAATTGTGCATTGGCTTATTTAATAAGCATGTGTGTTGTTTCTCTGTCTTTGGCTGGGCCACTTCATCTTCTTTTCTACTCCCTTTCTATCATCCTGTTCTCCTCTGCTTTTCCTTTCACATTTGCATTTGTATAATGAAATAACCCTGCTTTCACGACAAAAATGTGGTGTAACATCCTTAGTCTGCTGTAGGTATTGAAGTCATATTGAGCAGAAGGATTATGATCACAATTGTGTAATATTGTAGAAAACAAGCCTCCAGGATCATCTGAATACACTGAATTCTATATAACACATTTTTAAGAACCACTCAGGGTTCATGAAATGAATGTGGGATGAAGCAAATATTCACACAGAGACACACCTGCACCTTTGCTGTTGGGTCCTCTTTCTCCGCCTGCCTTTTTATAGCCTCATCGCAGGCTGTGATTCACTGTCATTCATTTGATTCACCATTGGCTCCTCTGCATTATTTCGCCATGTTCCTCTTTTGTTTCTGTCTTTATTTCTCTCACCACTTTAAAATGATCCTCTTCTTCCCCTGGACCTTTTTAAATCCCTTCACAATGTTCTTTAATTTGCTCTTTCCTTTTCTCTGTCCCACTGCGCGCACACAAACACACTCTCTGGAAATCATGATCTCTTTTTTTACTTTTCCTTCCATATGTGCTGCAGACACATTTGTCGCATTGTATTGTAATACTTCCCCACTGTCCATTTTGAATCTGCCTCTTTATGCTCACTAACATTGTCCTTGTTTTCCCTCTTCCTGTCTGTCCCCCGCTCTCCTCTCAGACTCCAGCGCAGAGGTGATGGAGGTCGACCATGACAGGCAGCTTGTCTTCTGCGAGACCTTGTGCGTCTCGTCTCTGGCGGCACTCTCACCCGGCCGGGGGAACGGCGGCGCCTGCAGCAGCAACGACGCAGGTTTGGGCCTTCTGGGGGCGATGCAGCCCAGCGACGAGCAGGTCGCAGCCAGGCTGTCGGCCCCCGTGGTCACCACCCAGCTGGACACCCGCAACATCGCCTTCGAGAGGTCAGACGCAAACCTGACACACACACAGAATACGAATATGAGAATGTGGAGGTATATTCCAGTGGTGCAGAAATCTTCCTCTAGACCCAAACCAATTCCATTTCAAGTAAAAAAGCATAGCTATGAAGTCAGATTTCAAGCTGTATGTGTCATTTTGTGCTGCAACATTTGATAATGTGATTTATCCATTTCCAATGCAGCTGCAACAAAATTTACATCAGAGTTGCGTATAACACTGCTGAGAATCTTTATTCTATGTTAAACAACCCATCAAGAAGAATAAATGTTCCATAGAACAAGCACAATGTTCATGTTCTCCATGCACAGTAGCCTCTGTACAACACAATGTAATTCAGCTTCGGGGCATTCTCTGCTCTGAAAGCTGGCTTTTTTTTCCCTGAGAGGAGAAAATTACTCTTTTGTTGTGGAATTTCTTTCACTGTTGCTGTCTCACAGCAGTGGAACAAGTTCATGCACGTTCTCTGGTGGCTGTCAAAAAGCATTTCACAAAAAGTAGGAAAATACTAACAGAGTCCCAGCAGCACTATAGACTGTATATCAGTACAGGAGGAAGTTACAGTGGTTTCCTTTACAAAAAGTCATTCATAATGGATTTTTTATAAAAAATAAATGTGCCAGTAGTTATAATGCTCAACACCACACTGGAAGTCAGATGCATTGATGACAGATTGAGAGCCAGATAGGAGAACGAAAAACAATGGAAGAATCAGACACAACCTGACCGAGAGACGAATGGAGGAGAATAAAATTTGATGAGCAGGTGAATTTTGTTCAGTTGTTGAAGGAGCATTTTATTATGCTGACGGTACCCTTTTACCGATCAGTTTCACACAAAATGACAACGATGCAGAATTGGAAAGAAGTGTAAAGGAGGGGAGAATATATTGAGAACATTTGGGCCAATCAGAGGCATAGAGGAAGAAAGGATTGTAGTGAGGTGGTGAGATAAGACTGATGTGACAGACAGAAAGAGAGGTGAGAAAGGAGGGAAGAAATACAAAAAAGTATGGAGCAGGACAGGAACATTGATGAATAAAAGAAAGGGGTTGGGACAGAGAGAAATGAGGGGTAATATACAATACACTGAGAGAATCAGAGAAAGATAAATGAGACAATGGGGGACAAAGTACAATATGGTTGGTAAAACAGGGAGAATCAATAGTTTTGGAGGAAAGAGGAGAAAAGGAATTGACAGCAGGGAGACAGTGATAGATAGGTGGATAATGGAAAGAGTTGAGCTGAAAGGAAGTGAGTGTTAAGACTGGAGGACAGAGAGAAGTTAGCAGGGAGAGGTGGTGTTGGGGGTGTGTGTGTGTGGGGGGGGGTAATCATCCTGCTGTCAGACTTGTACTTCAGTGTCACCTCTGAGCATTTTCCGTGCTCAGCACTCCTGTCTACATGCCAATAATGTATTTATGATGCTTTAGAGCAGCCACTTTGTCAAGCACCACGGACAGGACATCTACCTGGAGTTAATAGGTCTATGTGCAGCCAAGCAGAAAAACAGCTCCGCAGTTTGGCTTTTTTTAAAAGCCAGGTTGAAGAGTACAACGTTTACTCATTGAGTCAATGCCCAGTAATTGAGCTAATACAGTAACGTCAAAGTTCAGACAGGGACGTAACTTTGTCTGACATTGAATTGGTTGGAGAACAAGACAAAGGTCACACATTACATCACATGTCATTTAGCAGTTTATCCAAAGCGACTTATATATACCCTTCAAGAAGCCTGCAATTTCATTGTAGGTACATTATCTTGCCCAAGGACGCTTCGACTAGAGACTGCCGTGGTGAGGTTGAACCACTGACCATCGGTTTGGGATGGTCCTGATTTCTCCCCCCGCCCAATGCACAGTTGCCCATGTATAGTCATGTCATAGTCCATATCAGACTTTACTTAGGCACATCAGTGCTTTCTGCTAAATGCTAACGTCAGTGTGTGTATTCTAATGTAAGCTTGTATCTTACCTTCACAAGTTAGCATGCTAACACCATATTACCTTAGCATGCTATCATTTGCTAATTAGAACAAAACCCTATATTTTGCTACAGCCAAGGCGGATGGAAACGCTATTTGACATTGAAAGCATTATTAGCTTCCCAGGATGATTAGATGATCATCCAAGAAGTTTTTCTCTGGCGACAAGATAGCATTTTGGTCATAAACCAAAGTATCGGACACATTTGAAATGATACCTGATTGTGGTGCTACAGTAGATGATATGTCAGAGTCACTGCAATTCATCCTGAGGGAACATAATGTCTGTACCTAATGTCTCTGACTGAAATCCGGTCCTGAAGGAGTTCGGTGAAGGGAATAGATCTTGAGGATGGGATATGCCTCACTAACTTCGGAGCAGACTTCCTAATTGCGTGCTGAACTACTGATCTTCACAGGCGACAACCAAGGACAGAGGCAGCAGTGTTTTCAGGCTGTATCATGGGAAAAAACAAAGCCTGTGATTTGCAACGTCACCTGTATTTGTGATTTCCTCTGATTACATAATATGCAGATTTGCATGAGACAGCAAATAATCTACAGCAAGTGTGGTTGTAACTGTATGATAAGTCAAAGTGGAGACCACAAGATAACTGATGTGTTGAATCTCTGTTTCAGGAACAAGACGGGAATATTAGGCTGGAGGAGCGAGAAGACTGAGACGGTGAATGGATATGAAGCCAAGGTTAGGAATTCTGATCTCTCACACTATCCAGAGAAAACACCGCTGTCGGAACTCAGTTTAATATTTCCTGAAAGTCCACTTCACTTGAAGAGTTCAATTTCCAAAAAGAGTCACTCCCAAGGTTATTATAAAAACATTTTTAAATAGTGATGGATTCTCTTCCTGGATTCTTTACTCTCACATGAGGAATAAATCATCAGCACATTAAAGACCAGATGGCGTATCAAATAAAGTAAAAACAAAAAAGTCCATCTATCTTTCAGGCACATGCATTACCTTGACCCCATTTGTTGTTTGTTGACCGCCTGGTGGAATCATGTGTCAGACACTCAGGACCATCTGTCACTAAGCACTTTAAACAGTAAAACACTGCTGGCCTAAAAAGCATCTTTTTTTCTGCATCATTGATTTAGAGCTACAAACATAAACAGACACTTCCTGTTGAGCTGCTCTCCCGCTGACCAATTTTAGCTCTTCCTTCCATTTGTCCGTGGCCCAGTGGAAACTCTGAATCTGCAGCCTGTTCAATATTTTATGCGCAGTTCCTTTTTTGTTGTAACTAGTGGGGGATGCCATTATTCTGCTGTGAACAACGCCTTGTAATTGTTGTCATGTATCAAGCAGACGAGGAACAAGGGGTTGTTTTTTAAATGTTTCATATATTTGTTTTCTCAGTGGCCAATTTATTGAAGTACTCTAACATTAAAATATTCTGAATAAGTAATCAAGAAAACTAAAGAATAAGTCAGTAAGTCTTTTGAGTTCTTTTTTTCAAATCTGCTCTTTGCGACCATCAATATGTAACTCTAACTTTAATATTCCTTTTTGTGGAGACCCTGCATCCTCTTAAACACTGTGCATGTATTTGTCTTGACCTTTTGGCAAACAAAGTGGTGTGCTGCGCAGTCCATAAAAAAAGAACAAACATTAAATATTCCCTCTAATGGTGCAATAACAATACTTTATGCTAATGGCTGTATTTGGCTGCATTCAGCATTCTGCAAGCCAAGTTCAAGGAAAAGAAAGTAGCTTCCCCTTTAATACTTTTACACATTCTGTTTTGATTTGCCCAGATGAAAACATATTTAAATAAATAGTACATTATTATTATGTATTATTATTGTTGATTATTATTATTATTCATTTATTATTATTGCTGTTGTTTATTATTATTATTATTAATATTCATTATATGTATTATTATTAGTATTATTACTTTTTGTTTTTGTCATATTTTTGTATTACTATTCATATTTTATATCATTTGATTCCCCATTGGTTCCTCTGAAATATTTCACCAAGTTCTATCTTTGTCTTAATTTCATTCAACTTTATTATTATTATTATTATTATTTATTTTAAATCATACTGTACATACAGCAGTGGGGCCTTAACAACAGAGCACTAGTAAATTGTCTCTTCCTCTTTCAGGTGTACGCAGCATCCAACGTGGAGCTTATCACCAGGACCAGAACTGACCATCTGTCCGACCAGAACAAGAACAAAACAAAAGGTAAGTCGTACTGCAGTGCCTCGGACACCGGCATCTATTTGTCCACGAGGGGTTTATCGTGTGCATCAGGTGCATTACAGCTGCAGCAGCTGCATTTCTCCATTATCCCCTATGTGCCCTGTGCGATAAAAGAGAACACTGATGAGTAATCCCTCTCACCTGAGCTCGATGAGATCACCCGAGGCTCCGGCTAACACCCTGTAACGTTTGCTCCGTGGCTCCGTCTTGTTTTCTGGTTCACATCATAAATCAAACCGGATTAGCCGTCTTCCCTCCCCGGACTGTCGCTGTCGGCAAGTATCAACCATCAAATGTTCCTCTGAGGGCTCGAGTCTCCCGGGTCACCATCTGCACTCTGCTAATATGCAGGACGGAAAGGACTTGGAGACGCTACAGGGACTCCAGGATGAGTCACTCACTCCATTTGCTCTTCTCTTGTACAGCATTTTGTCAAAACTGTCGAATACTTTGAGAGTGATTTATATCTAAGAGGGACACATACTGTATCTTGAGACAGATCCAAAATATGGACACGACCAACCACACAACAACAGCGCTCTCATTACTGGTAACAGATGGACCTTTGCTTTGCTTTTAGCCCCCAGTCAGTTTCTGAGTTGGTGAGGACCACCGTACATCAGTTCTGTCTGAAAGTACAAGCCACACACTAACAAGCTTTTCTTTGCTGCTCATATCTCTCTCATATCTCAATGAGCAGCAGCTGCTATTATTCCCATGGCGCTCTAAAACAAAGAGTTCCTTCAAAGTATGGGCCTTAAATGGTTTGCTCTCAATCAACCATTACTATCATCGATGGGATCCGACACAAACACATCATTTTCTGAGAGTAACAGCTGTTTAGCTTAGGTTTCACAGGACAGATACTTGTACTTGAAGTAGGCAAGGCAAAGTCATTTTAAGGACCAATCAGAACGCATTACATATGTGAATCAAAATGGTGACAGTTGGTGGGTTTTCACTCTCAGTCCAACTACACCCACACAGTCCTTATGAAGCAGATTGGCTTTTTAAAGCTAGATTATTGATGGAATGTTATTCAAATTAAAATGATATCATGTTTTGAACTTAGTTTAGGAGCAAAAGCAGGTTGTTTGAAGATAAACAACTGGGCAGGTTGCTTCAATAGGTTGGAACTGTAACTGATAGTCAAAGATTCTTGATGTTTTAATGAGGGAAAAATAGCAGATGTTAATTAATGTCATTTTGAAAAAATCAGAAACAAATTATTATGCCAGGCAGAGGACTTTTATGGGTCTTAACATGTCTGGAGTGATAATTTCAAATCCAAAGAAGGCAGCTTGATCCTCCCCCACATTTTTTTCTTCTTCCAAGACCAGTTCTCTCTTACTGCTGCAGTCAGAAATCCCTAAAGGCAGAGCTGGTTCTGGACCATTAAAACCCACAGGAGCCAAAGGGGCCTGCTGTTCTTTCAAGACTCCCCTTAAAGTACAGAAAGAACATCAAACTTTTACTGAAGTAATAAACTGTAATACTCAATACACCATTAGCCACCATATACTACAGGTAATACACTATAAAATACCTGCGCGCATTAACCTGAGCAAGGCTTGTTTCAGTGCTTATGAACTTAGAATTTGTATAATGGTCGTTTGCTATTGAACAAACTTTTTTATGTATTTACAGTGTAATGATAAACATATACAAATGTAAAATGATTTACACTAGCAACTTACTACATAGGGTTTATATATTGTGATTGTTTATAAATTGTGACTTTCAGGTGATGAATCTTTCATGAAATTCATATTACTGCAAGTTTTGGATCCAGAGATATTATTTTAGAGTGATCCTGCTTTTATTGATCTGCTGAAGAGCTGAATTCACTTCAGTTAAATCCTGTTCAGTACTGTGTGGTCCTCTTCATTGTATTCTGGCTCAAGGTTGATGAAAAGTTATCGTGAGTAAAACATTGCAGAGCGAGAGGCACCACAGATCAAACTATAGAGATTTATGAGTGCATGCTTCATCATCTCTTGATAAACAAGCATCAACAGAAGCTTTGGTTGCTCTGCAGCAGTTCATACGACTAACAGGACAGTGTAACCTCAGTCTAACCAACTCATCACTGCTGTGTGTCTCAGGTGGGAAGACTCCTCTTCAGAACTTCCTGGGGATAGCCGAGCAACACATGGGGCCCAACAACGGGGTAAGTGAACACTTTATTTACATTACATTGCAATTTTCATGATTTTCCAGCAGTCTAGTGTGCTCAATGGGTTGAGAAAATGTCATTAAACCTTTTCAAACCCAATCTAATAAATGAAACACAGCAGCTGAGCGAGGAACCGCTATGTTTTCACCTAAATGCAGTGATGAATGAGTGTTGCTGCTGGTACTCATGAAAGCTTTTTTTCCATCACCATCATATGATTCGTGGTCCACTGTGTCGACAGGAGAGCGTGCCTGCAGAGTAAAACAATGTCAGCCTTTCATAAATTGATGTTTTTTTTGTTTGGTTTATGCTGGAGAGCTTATGACTCATACCTCCTCTTTGTTTTTTTTTTCCCCTTGTTCCCCCTCCGTCATCTCTGCTCTTTTCAGCCTCTCTACACAAAAGCTTTTTTTGATGTAAAATAAAAATGTTACTAGAGATCTCTTCAATGGCCTCAAAGCAGGCACAATGCCAAATCATGTCAAAGGCTTGAAGTGTGTGTGTGTGTCTATTTGGTGACACAATTAAAGACTCACAAGGTGAAAACTATACCAGCTATACACTGTTGCAGCTGGTGATAAACTTTATTGATATAGCAGTTCTCTTAACAATGATACAAAGAGTTTTACAGAAGGAAATAAAGTCGGGCAGAACAAGGCCAAATGACATGAGCACTGAGGAGGTAGATAATAAAAAGGAATAAAGATACAAATAAATTATGCATAGACAGTCATAATAAAAACATTTATCAAACTTTCCCAATGAGAAAATATGGGATATTTAGGGAGCAAGATACTTGGTGTGTTTCTCAGTTCAGTAGGCAGAGGGTAACAT
Organism: Notothenia coriiceps; assembly: GCF_000735185.1. NCBI lineage: Eukaryota > Metazoa > Chordata > Actinopteri > Perciformes > Nototheniidae > Notothenia > Notothenia coriiceps. The sequence continues at coordinate 3,150,536 of NW_011369945.1, forward strand.
ATGAGGGGGTATTAAGAAACAATACAAATAACACAAACCATGTCCTGAGGAACCAGAATTGCTTCATCTGTGTATTTTTGTGCACTTCAACTGTCAAGTCTCCTCTGTTTTTGGTGCAGTTTCCACACTTGAAAAGGGACTTGAGGAATATACTGGGCTTTGAAACAGGATTCCACTCCAATGACACAGCTTTTCTTTTCAGACTTTTATTTCAGCAGTTTACTTAAACAAATGTCCAATTGCTGAATGGGTCATTTTGTGTAGGTGAAAAACCTTTGAAAACAAGAAAGATGCATTTAGAACTTGCAAGTTATCAAGATGAATAAAGCATGTAAACAATACACTTGTTTGGCAACTTCTGCCTTAATTGCAAATGTTACACAGACTGGGCAGACTAAGCACAGAAATATCCATTTTAAAACATGAAAACGTTTCTTTAAACCCAAGCTCTTTTAAAATCTCAGCAGATTGAATTAACTGGACTTCACTAGAAATGTTTAACAAATCAAATTAATTATATTTAAACAAGAAAAGATTATTTCCTCCATTTTAACTGAAGTATTCAACCAATTAAACCAGATTTTATTAGCAATATTTTTAATAAATCAAATGAATAATTTGTAACAAGATTTCCTCAATTTTCGCAGGAATATTCTGTGAATTAAATTAACAGGATTTTATTAGAAAGGTTTAGTAAATCGAAATTAATTCTTTTTAAGAATAAATATTTTATTGTATTTATTTATGTATTGTTCTTCTCCAAATCAATTTAACCTCCTAAAATCGTATTCCCTTTAACACCTATCAGAGTAGGCTAATTGCATGATGTTACATTATAACTAAAATAGGTCCTTATTTTATGCTTTTGACAACAAATGAGAGCGTCTAAGCTCAGAATGTTCTGCAAAATTAGCGCACCAAATTGAAACTTGATATATCACCAATGACGCGCAGAGTTCTAAAAGGACACGTGGCACACACGCAAACCATTTAACAGAACATAAACATGTTAGCGCACCGTGGCTCTGCGGAGCTCGCACACAACATTATGGATCTGAGTGTCTTACCGGCTGCCTGTCCTCCTGACTTGGTAGAAATGCCTCCCGTCTACACGCTTCAGTCTATCCGGCTCGCACGCACCAACTATTTAACTCCTTCTTCAGGATGCAGCAACGGGCTCTCTGATTAGGGTGATTACACCCAGCTTGCCAGAGGAGGCAGGACCGCCTGCGATCATTTCACACTCGTTTTCTATCCCTATTAATTGGTCATTTGTATTTCGAAACATATTTGTAACGCTAATGATTTAATTTATTAAAATTAAGCTATTTTGTTATATATATATTTTATTTTTCGACTACTCTGTTTGACTTTACACCAACTGAAAGAAAATAATAAATATGGAAATCATTTCTCTTCTGTTTCTTCAGTAATGGTGGCCTTCCTTTGACAAGTTAACCGAAGTCATACTTAACAGTCAACACTGAGCTACTAATTAGAGCATTGAACCAACAGAGGCACACTATAATGATGAAATACTGGAATAAGAAAACTGCTTTGTCATGTTCTCAAGTCTTTTCTCTTTTCACTGGGCTGCTGCAAATGTCACTAGGTGAGAGGAAAGCCTTGAAATCCCAGTGGTGGTGGGTTTTTTGTTCCACCACAAAAGAGAAAAGCAAATAGAGCAAGTTTGAAAAAACAGAAATCTCTACACTTTATAAAGTCATCCGTTAAAGAACGATTTATTCCAACAAGATGCACCACAGAGGGCCAGCAGCCAAACCCTTTTAAACTGCGCAATTCAGCATAAACATATTATGATTACTACTGTATATTTTTTAATATAAGTTATACTGTTTATTGTAGTACATTTTTATCTTAACTTCTTATTTTTATATAAATATTTGTTATCTTTTATTGGACATTTTCCAGACTTCTTATGTTTATAAAATTATTGTATTTAATCTTTTTATTGTACATTCTTACCGTTACTTTTATTTTGTGTCAATTCAATTAAACTAAAAAGTGTGTTCATCTGTGTGTCACAAAATAAATGAAATGTTCTTCTGATTCATATTACTGGTATTGTTTATTAACAGTACTTTTAATACATTGTATGGATCCTAACTATATTTAAAATGGCAACATGTGGCTACATCAAGATTTTTAAATATGTATCATTGACTTCCTGCAGGCTCTTGTGACGCAGATGTCGAGTCCCGCTAAGACCAACCCTGAAGCGCTGACCGCTGAGGAATACTTCAACCCCAACTCGTCTCTGAGTCAGAGGGACATCGGCCACCAGTGCCAGCTCACCACCAAGACCCAGAGGTGACGCAGACAGACAGACAGACAGACAGACAGACAGACAGACAGACAGACAACAGACAGACAGAAAGGAACACAGACAGACACACAGACACACAGACACACAGATAAACACACAGACAGGAACACAGACAGACACACAGACAGATAGGCACACAGACAGGAACACAGACACACACAGACAGATAGGGACACAGACAGGGACACAGACAGGGACACAGATAGGGACACATAAAGACAGGGACACATAAAGACAGGGACACAGGCAGACAAGGACACAGACAGGGACACAGAACCTCTTCTCTCAAGGGCAAAGTGCCAGAGCTGACAGACTGATGGACAGAGAGTAGACAGGCTCACACACACAAACAGACAGAAAGAGAGACACACAGACACACACACAGACAGACAGAAAGGAACACAGACAGACAGACAGACAGACAGACAGACAGACAGATAAACACACAGACAGGAACACAGACAGACACACAGACAGATAGGGACACAGACAGGAACACAGACAGGGACACAGACAGGGACACAGACAGGGACACAGGCAGACAGGGACACAGACCCTCTTCTCTCAAGGGCAAAGTGCCAGAGCTGACAGACTGATGGACAGAGAGTAGACAGGCTCACACACACAAACAGACAGGTTTTAAATTAGCCGTCTACTATGACTGCTATGACCACTGACCACTGGGATCCTGATGGGAAATAAACACACACATATCTTATTAGCTCAAGACACGTGATCTTTCTTTAATAAAGTTGTCCTCATCCATCTGCCAGCCTGCTGTCCGATCCTCTGCCCTGTGTTCCTCTAACGGCCCGACTATTTCCAGTTGTCAGTTCCATTGTCGTTTAATAAAAAGTGACAGGACATTATGAGGATGAAGTGTTGGAGGATTCAGAGCTGCCTCTCACTGCTGTTCTCATTATCGGACAAGTTGAAATATAAGCATTGATTCGCCTCAATTTGAACATGACTCAGCAACTTGTGGACGGTCGCTATATGCTTACGTAATCAATGTCTTTGTGTAACTGTGGCCAGCTCATCACATTACATTGCTTCAATTACACTGAAGACAGAACTGGTTTTCATCAACAAACTCCATTACTGGTCACCTCATCAGTATCCTCGTATGTGTGTTTTGTTTCCAGGTTAAAGCCAAGTTGTGGCTGTGCGAGTCCCATCCTCTGTCCCTGGCGGAACAAGTGGTGCCTATCATCGATCTCATGGCCATCTCCAACGCACTGTTTGCTAAGCTGCGTGACTTTATCACTCTGCGTTTGCCGCCTGGCTTCCCCGTCAAGATCGGTGAGTGCTGGCCGGGAGAGTGAGATGGATGGAAGATGGAAGGACGGCGGGAGGGAGGTTAAGATGATGGCTAGTCAAGTAGAAGGGATGATGGGAAATTAAAATAGATCTAAAGGCCCAGATACACCGTCCCGAAATCGGCAGNTGTTCTTCTTCTCTGTCTCCTTGATGAATACACACTACCGCCGCCTGCTGGTAAGGAGAGTTATTGCCACTCACGCATGCGCAGTTCATACGTGCTCGGCTCGGATTTGCGGTGTGTTCCAGTGCGTGAAGTCGGCAAATACGCAGGAGAGTCCGGCGACGCAACAGTCGGTGTCGGCGACTTCTCAGGTGACTGGCCGGTGTATCTTGGCCTTAAGAAGGATAAAGAGGGACAGACAAGTTAGCAATATGCGCCCTATTGTTTATTGGATTATTTTAGTACTTTTTATTTTAAGTATATCATATGTTGCACTGTAAAGGCCCTGACACACCAAGCAGTCACCAGAGAACTTGCTGACGCTGACGCTCGCGTCGGCATGTTCTCCTGCGTCTTGGCCATGTGTCGCACTGGAACACACCGCAAAGACTTCAGCCGAGCACGTACGAACTGCGCATGCGTGAGTGGCAATAACTCTCCTTACCAGCAGGCGGCGGTAGTGTGTATTCGTCATTTAAAACAGGCAACAACCGGAAGACAGAGAAGAAGAACAATTTACGTGATACAAACAAACAACAAATAGCGTGTGCGTTCCATTTTCACTCTCGTCCTTCGAAAACATGTTTCGTGCGGTACTGGAGCTATCAGCCATTGGAGTGTTGCTTGTGGAAGACATTCACAAGCAACTCAGCAGTTTCTCAGCAGTTTCGCTTCTCATGCACTGATTCGCTTGTTGAACAGCCATTCAGAGTGATTTCTTTGACTGCCTGTGGGAATCGGCCTGGTGTGTCCGGGCCTTAATGGAGCCTGAGACTTTGAATTTGAATAGCCAAATCTACAATGTAGTTATTGTGCAAATGACAAAAAAGCCTTGTAATCCTTTGAATAAAATAGTTAATATCAAGGCATGCATCGTTATTTGGATGATGAGACTGATGCAAAGATGCAAGCAGATCATAATAGCATAATCTCTCCCCATTTATTTCTTAAACTGTACTTACAAAAGGCAAGAAAGCCCAAAAAGTGACCTTAAAAGAATATTAAAATGTCATCATCTCCTGTTCTATTCCTCTCCCTGCAGAAATCCCTCTCTACCACATCCTGAACGCCAGGATCACCTTCAGCAACCTGAACGGCTGCGAGGAGGGGACGGGCGTTCGCACGGACAACGAGGTGGGGGTGGAGGGGGACGGACAGAGGGACCCCCCGAGGACAGACACCCCGTCTCCAGGCAGCGACTCCTCCAGCGTCTCCAGCTCCAGCTCCACCAGTAAGAACACACTCCCAAACACACAGCAGTATTTCCTGTTTCTGACGTATTCTTAGCTGATGAAATGACATGCGAGTGTCACCTATTCTGCAGATTTATTTCAACTAAGTTTCATGAATCTCACTACATCATTTACTGCTAACCTGGGTCATACTTCACTCCGCAAACAGTCTTAACAGTTGCGTTATTAAGTTATGTTCCTTGTGTTGTGTTTGAAATTGTTGCTGAGTCATCATTCACCTTATCACTTAATTTAGAATCCCAATAGCCACGTTAAATCTGCAGCCATGCGAAGGAAAGAGATTTACTGTGGGACAGCAAAGCTCTCTGGAAATCCTTGACGTTATCTAACTTGAGTTATAGCCCTGTGAAAATACAGGCAGTTGAGTAGAGGCAATACATTGGCAAGAGTGAAAGGAAAATGACTTGATACATGTTTTTAAACTCTTCCTCTCGCTCAGAAAATAATTGTTTTGTCCTCCCTGTTCTTCTCCTTCAGTAATGTCCTTTACTGTTAGATAACACACCCCTCCATCTCCTGCCCTTTGCCTTCCCCCCTGTGTGCTGCAGTGTCATGTCGAGCCGGAGAGATCCCCCCGTGTGTGTTTGAGCCCCCGTCTGGATACTCCATGATGGGGGGGAAACAGAGAGACAGCATGAGGGATGAGGAGGAGGACCTGCTGCAGTTCGCCATACAGCAGAGTCTGCTGGAGGCCGGCTCTGAATTCGATCAGGTGAGCTGACTCTGATAATCTTCTGTTCTGATAATACAGAAACTCACCAGTCGGACATCCCATAACAAGACCTGCTTGTTAAGCCCTGCCCCTTGGTTACTGTTGCTACACCAAGCTGTCATTCTTGCATGGCATAAAAAGGGTGTTAACTAAAGGGGAGCCAGGGGCAGTCTTTGACAATATGCTTATTTTGGCATGAATTTATATTCCAAGTAGGGAATTAGTCCTTACCCCAAGTGAAGGAGTTCAAGTATCTCGGGGTCTTGTTCTCGAGTGAGGGAACAATGGAGCGTGAGATGGGTCGGAGAATCGGAGCAGCGGGAGCGTCTCTTTACCGCACCGTTGTGACGAAAAGGGAGCTGAGCCAGAAGGCAAAGCTCTCTGTCTACCGCGCCATTTTCGTTCCTACCCTCACCTATGGTCATGAAGGATGGGTCATGACCGAAAGAACGAGATCGCGGGTACAAGCGGCCGAGATGGGTTTTCTCCGCAGGGTGGCTGGTGTCTCCCTTAGGGATAAGGTGAGAAGTTCGGTCATCAGGGAGGGACTCGGAGTTGAGCCGCTCCTCCTTCGCGTCGAAAGGAGCCAGTTGAGGTGGTTCGGGCACCTAGTTAGGATGCCACCTGGGCGCCTCCCTAGGGAGGTGTTCCAGGCACGTCCAGCTGGGAAGAGACCAAGGGGTAGACCTAGAACCAGGTGGAGGGATTATATCTCTTCGCTGGCCTGGGAGCGCCTTGGGATCCCCCAGTCAGAGCTGGTTGATGTGGCCAGGGAAAAGAAAGTTTGGGGCTCTCTGCTGGAACTGCTACCTCCGCGACCCGACCACGGATAAGCGGGAGAAGATGGATGGATGGATGGAGGCGGCGCTTGACAATATGCTTATTTTGGCATGCATTTATATTCTTTTATATTTGTATGATCATGGATTATGTATTTATGATTGTTACGTTCCCTCCAAAGGAAGAATATTTTGCCATCATCATTGAAGCATGGCGGCACATTTCCAACCCCCCCCATCCCCCCTTTCACTTAGAGTGCCTAAAATAAAAGTACTTGTTATGTGTAATGGCCCATGTAAGAATCATATTTATTAAATTAATGTTTTATAATTATTGATGCATAATTTAATCTATTACAGCTGGTTAAGGTGGAGGTAATTTAGTTTTGTATACTGCTGCTTAAACTAGAGTGATGTATGTATATTTACTAATTCATTTATATTTGGAATTATCTAATGAATCTGAATCTATAAGTAACTAAAGCTGTCAGATAAATTCAGTTGAATAAAAAGTACATTGGCTTCCAAGAACGTTGTGGAGTATTAGTATAAAGTAGCAGTATCTCAAAATTGTACTCAAGTATAGTTTAAAGAAAACACAAAAATCAAAAACATGGTAAAGCTCTCACAATCAATGGCACTTCACACAATTTAAAATAATAATAGAATCAGATGTACTGCATGGAAATCTGAACCTGTTTTGCCCCACAGACTTGCCATGCCTTGCTATGGCTGCTTCATCATTATTCGACAATTGCATTTCAGTGGAGGGTCTTGTAGGGAGACATTTCCCCTATGATATTCCCAGTAGAAGTTAGAGCAGTAAATTCACCAATAAGTCAAGCCAGAAAAATACAAACACTGAATTGGAAAAAAAGGCATCAACCTTTTTGCAAAATGAAAACAATCGACAGTTGAGCAAAATCAATAAGAAGAATACGGCATGTGGTATTAAACTCTGCCTCAGGAAAGGTGTTGTTGTGAAATCCCAGAGATGCTGCTGCTGATAGTCCTTGGCCTTATTTCAGAGGAACAGAGAAAAGTATAAATAGTCTTGGTGAGACAGGTCACAGAACATCCTCAGTGTTTTCTCAGAACAGGGGTAGAATGTGGAGGAGGCAGAAGCAAGGTTTCAGCTGAGGATTTGTACAAAATGTATTTCCCAGTGCCTCAAACTGTGACCATTTTAATTACAGATCTAATTTGGAAGCAGGGACAGATGTTAAACGACCACACTGCTGACATTGCATGCAAAACAATTTGAACTAACCTACAAATAACATACTATCTTCTTAAACACCCCAGATGCTTTTTTTTTTTATCATGGTTTTCTTTAATAATTATATTACAGTATGAAACAAATGTAAGCCTGTGAGATATATGTATGTAATAGTTTTGTTGCGGTCCAGCTTTTCCAACCTTGGATATTGCAGGTGCAGAGAGGTAGTCTACATTTACCATGTATGTTTGCTTATTGTTACATTTGTGGGGAGCTTTCAACATTGTAGAAGAGGGGTTTTGAGAATATATAGCATTTTCTTAAAGTAGGTCAAATGTTTGACTCAGATGTCTTGAATGTCAGAGTTACTAACATCACTTGAATGCACCAATGTGTTTTCCTATATGCAATAATCACTGTATTTAAATTGTTATTTTATATTATATTATTGTTTGCTGTAATATGACCCTAGACAACTTTTAGTTTCAATGATTTCATATTGAATGAAATTGTAATAAAAGGGATAAATACATGTTATAATAAATGGTGAGTATTAAGAGTACGGTATGTGCAAATCATGCAAAAGCACCCTTAAAGGAGACATTGATGTTATTGTCAGTACTAATGGTGTATTGTGTATTAACAGTGTAGGGTTTTACCAGGTGCTTACAGTATCAAACGGTATTAGTGTTTCTAAAGAGCCGGGGCCAGAATGGATTTAGACTTGTTTACATTCAGATATTCATAATTCATAATCAGCTGGCAGCGTCTCTCTCTGCTGTTTGTGAGAGGTTCTTCAGCGCACACTAACAGAAAGGAGGATGCTTTTGTTTTGACCACTTCTCCTTATCTGTCTACTACCCACTTCCTGTGCTCGCTCTCTGACTTCCTGTGCGGCCTCCTCTTTGTGTCTAGGTGACCATCTGGGAGGCGCTGACCAATAGCAAGCCAGGAACAAACACGCCGCCCTGTGATCCGAGTCGTCTGGAGAGGTCAGTCTCGTTTATTTGATCAGACATAAAAATAGGACATTTTTATTGATATTTTTGTCATACTTAACAAAGACATTTTTCAACGCACTATATTATGATTTCTGATATTTTACACATTATTTGCTACCGTTACATGATATTATATCATCTGATTAAACATATTTTGTTCATCTTCTACTCAAACTCAATTTCAACTCGGGCCACATTAGCATCATGGTTGCACTCAATGGGACAGTTTTTTATATAAGACTATATAAGAATAAATATATAAATATTTGATATATATATATATAAAATAATGTATTATATAACATTATTGCCTCTGCATTGAATTATTATTGGATAGGGTAATAACTTAAATGGAGGCTGTATAAATAGCCTCACAGTGGCTCAGAGGCAACACCTGGAGCCACCCAACACAACACACACGCGCGCGCGCACACGCGCGCACACACACACACACACACACACACACACACACACACACACACACACACACACACACACACACACACACACACACACACACAACGAGTCCGATGGGTAGGGTAATAACTTCATAATTAACTAGGTCTGAAAGCAGAAGCCTGGGGCAAATAATTGCAGGTCTCTTCAGTGCGCATGTCACAAAATGATTTAAAAAGAAAAGCCAAATCCTGGAAAAACAAAAAAAAATAAGTGACATTTTGAAAGAAAAGTCTAATTTTGGAGAAAGAAAGTAAAATTCCGAGAAAAAAGTCTAATTTGAGATGCATTGTGGGACATGTAGTTTATGGGCAATGTGCTTCTGTAAAGCGGCATGCAACCATATAATAAACATATTATATTCTTTGCACGCTCTTGTGGGGCCGCATGAAATGAAGTCGCGGGCCGGATTTGGCCCCCGGGCCTTGAGTTTGACACCCCTGGTTTACACCCATTCCACATTTTCCTAACCCCTCTATTCTCAGGAATTAACCAGGAGTTGCATACAGTGTGAAATTGATTCAAAGTATCAGTTGTTAATATGAAGTGGGCTTTTCTCTTCAAAAGAGCTGTAGTCCTCAAAAGTATAAAATCCTGAAAGACTGTCATGAGAAAGAGGATTATAGATATATTTGCTGCCGCTCCTTCACTAATATTAACTTCCTGTCACTTCTGTTATATTGTTATTTTCAGTGTTTTCCACTCGTCCATTGTATATCCCTCATCCTGTCCTCCTGTGCTGTCCTCCCGTACTCTATTCTCTTATCCATCCTGCTATTCTCCTCTCATCTCCTGTGTGTGTGTGTGTGTGTGTGTGTGTGTGTGTGTGTGTGTGTGTGTGTGTGTGTGTGTGTGTGTGTGTGTGTGTGTGTGTGTGTGTGTGTGTGATGGGACAGCTTCCTGCTTTCACAGTCGGCAGTATGTCTGTTGACTTTAGTGCGTTATCTTTACCAGGCTGGTGTTGTTTTCCCTTTGTGAGTCTGTGTTTGTGTCATCATGGCAAAATGTCGTTTTGGAGAAACCTACTGTGGCGGGAAATACCGATTTTCTGAGGCGATTTTTTAAGTCATTTTAAAGAATTTCGTAAAAAGTTAATAGTACAGTAAGTCCTATGAAAGTCTTTAAACAAAAGGTATAGTTTTGTAACAAGTCCTAAAAAGGTAACATTAAAAAAGTCACAAAGTTACAGTATTGTCTGCCAAAATTATAGTTTTGTGTGTCAAATAAAAATCACATACAGTATAAGATAAGATAAGATAGAGCTTTATTGTCTCCCTTAGGAGAAATTTGTCTTGGGCATCGAGATAATACACATAAAACATGCAGGTCAATCAGTCATAGATACAGAACAGAGATCACATTTCACATGGCAAAGAAACAAACAAGAAACATACAGGTACAGCACTTTCCCTATTGCACATATCCCTATTGCACATATCCCTATTGCACATATCCCTATTGCACATACCGGTACATAATCAAATTGCACTTTCCCTATTGCATTTATACATAAGATCAATATTGCACCTTCCCTATTGCACCTATGCATAGTGTCCGTCAGATTGCACATATCCCTATTGTGTCCATACCTATTTACACATAATGCACTTCCCCTATTTAACCTTCTCGATTGCACAAACTACATTTTTCCAGCCCTTTTTATCAAGCTCTGGAGTTGTGATTTAGATTTAACTGACAAGTTACCAAACCATGTTGTGATGCCATAACGAATAATAGACTCAATTTCTGCCCTGTAGAACATCAACATGATACATTTATCCACTCCATGAACCCTGAGCCTACGCAGACAATGCAGGCGCTGGCTTATCTTTGAGCATACCTGATCCACCTGATGGGCCCAGCCTAACTGAGCATCAAAATAAATCCCCAAATATTTAAAACGTGAAACCTGCTCAGCTCCCTCCCTGTTGATAAGGACGGGGCTGTGATCACCTACTGACTTGGGGTCAGTAGGTGAGTATGTTGTGAACATTGACTGTATAGGGGGCCTATATTGCATAGACTAAATCATATTATTTTACAATGAAAATAGGCAAACAATATGCCATGAAAATGTCATATTAATTATTTGAAAAGGTCATAGTATGCATTACATGTTACTTGTTATGCCATACAAAAGTATTTCTAGTAGCCTATGTTATAAGAACCATCAAAATGTAATTTTAAAGTTACAGTTCAGAACAAGAGACAATCTTGCGATAGGATCACACCAGTGATAGTTCTCGCTGAAGCAGGTGTTTCCAGGATCGGATCACATTTTGCCATGAAAACACAAACACAGACTCACAAGTTGAATACAATCTGCCTCAGTCTTATATTTGGTTCAAATGGAAATTCCCAAACTACAGTAATGTTAACTATATGCTTGTGTAATCCAGGAAGTATAACCTTTTTAATTCAAACATAATGGCACTCAAAACCCTTTGCTTCTTTAACCTGTGTTCTTCCTTCCTCTCCCTCACACCAGGACCCCCCAGCACAAGCCCCGCCCCCCCTCCAGCCTCTGTTCCACCCCCTCCAAGAAGCAGCCGTCCACCTGCAGCTATGACGAGCAGCTGCGCATCGCCATGGAGATCTCAGCTCGGGAGCAGGACGAGGCGGAAAATCGGCGGCGACAAGAAGAGACGGAGCTACGGCACATCATCGAGCTGTCACTCATGGAGAAATGAGATCTGAGTGGCCCAGCAGGGGTCTGAGGGGAGGGGTCTGGACCAAGGACTCATGGGAGAGAAGGGCAGTGCAGGCTACTTAAACTTAAAGGGAACATAATCCACCTTTTATGTCGATTGGAGCAATACATTCCTGAGTGTGTGCTATATTGACAGACAAAGTTAACTTCTGCTTGTGGAGAGTGTTTGCAGTGCCTACATGTACCAGGATGCATTGCACTGATGCCCACGGTCCCCACTGGCCATATTTATTGTGCTGCTAATGCCGTTTAGTCTGGCTCAAATAACGACGGCTAAACATCCAAATCAATACTGTAAATGTATCCTCATCCGTTATATCTTCTCCACACATTTTCGGATGCCATGTTTGCTGTCAGTAAAGTATCTTGTTTGCAATTCAAGCAAAGACAACAAGGAAGTTCTATTTCTGAATGACATTTAAAACAACCCCAATGCTAGCCAGAGAATTACACACTGTACCAGCCTGTAGTTCTTCCACTGAGTCACTTTAAATGATGCCAGTGAATGCAGGAAGAACACGTATTTTTAGCTCCAATGTCTCTATCAATATAGCACGCACTAATTGCTTCAATTGGCCACATTTACCATCAAAACCGGTTTGGACATCCCCATAAAAGTTGGCAAATGTAACGCGAAGCAGAGTAAATACCTAAATAATCTCTGTGGATTTCAGATCACGAAAGAGCCTCCTCTTTATTCTCCCATTGCCTTCGCCTGACCTTTCCCATGATGCCACGCGGTGATGCAGCTGTCCGGCCTCAGACAGCCAGAGAGGGACTTCAGTTTCCTCTTTCTGTTGCCACACAGTACTTTTTGTGACAAGTTTACAACCAACAACGCATCCAATACAACAAGTTCAGTGGAATGCCTTCTTGGGTGACTGATTTCTGTCTGTTTGCAGGTGCGTGCGTGTGTGTGCATATGTGTGTGTGTTTCCAAACCAGCTCTCCGCACAGGGGTCAACAGATCACCTTCAATACTGAACATGTATATATTAAAGCCAACTCTCTGCTCCGGCACTAACACACACACTCTAGTGTGGGAGTACTTTGACCTTATTGGTCAAGTTGAGTTGAGTGTCGACAAACCATTTGACTTCCTCAGTTTTGAGGGAAAATGTTTTAAAAAACTGATTGTTATGTTTCTTTTTTTCCCCACAAAATCCAGATGTACTGTACTAAGCTTGTTGGCGGATCACATGTTGACTGTTAATGGATGTAGATGACGAGTTTGAGCACAAGCTAAGCTTTAGTTTTAGCCTGACGTTAGACAGCAGGAGCACAGATATGAGACAGCCAGATAAACACTTTGTGCACTAACTAACATGTATGTGACGGTGAATGAGCTGTGGCCGGCCGTTGTGTAACACAAACAATAAAGGGACCTGATAGCGGTCTTCAATCGGATGGTGGAATAGAAATGTTACAGAAAGAGGTTTTCTGTATCTTTGCATCCTCTCACCTTACATGAGCGGATATGTTCTGTATTTCTGTGTAGTCATGGTCGATGTTTGTACAATATTTCAGCATGGTCTGCACCTGTGTGAGGTTCATTTTGTCTAGCCTGGAGGAGACCTGCAATGGTTAATCAAGCTTTGGCAGGGAACATGTGACCAAAAGAATCACTTTAAAATCTATTGACAGCAATTACCCAAATAGAAAGTTGTTTCCATAAATACAACATGCTAAAGACAAAAGCAAATGTAAAATTGCACATTGAGCAAATGTGAACCTTGCAGTTCCTGGATTTGGAAAGGTTGTTCAACATTGCTCTCATAATTGTAACTTCATGTTGCAGGGTTCAAGGCTAGCCCAACACTGATGAACATGTTTTGTTGCAAGGGACAAGGATGGCTTGTTTATTCCTTTTCTTTTTGTATCATCTTTTGAAAGAAATGTAACAAATATCAGCACAAACTGAGGATAACCCCCTCTGCCTCCTATCTACAATTCCCATTCAGCTTGCCTGGTTGATACAAAAAAGGAAATGTTAATTTTTTTACTTTTAAAGAAATATTGCAGAAATGTTTTCATGGTGTAAGCTGGGAAGTGAGTTCAGATAATGATTCAAATAAAGAAACATCTTTTGGAACAGCATCGCATGAGTGGGTTATTTTTTAATCTATTTTTAAATTACAGCTTCCAATCCCCTCACCCCAAACTAAGACTTCGCTGCAGCTTTTCACTGTAAGTTAGTTTTACGGTCCCTTTGAGTGGAGGACGGTGACGGAGGCAATTAATTTCTCAGGAGATAAAGCTGCGGCACCGTAGAGACTTGATCTGTTTTTAGTAGCTTCCACCTCCATCATCCTCCCTGTGACACGGAGTCCCAGCACTCAGCCGGATTCAAGGGGGGTTTTGCTTGTAGTTATTTCAGGCTCGACACGGAGGAAAAGGACTTACAGACTCTAAACCCTCTAAGAAACACCGCCCGGAGCGCAGAGGCTGCTTTCTGCACTTTGGGGGGTGGGATGGAGGGAATTGGATAAAGAAAATGAAATAATGTTTTTAAATGAATCAGCAGTATGCAGCTGCAACTTCTCCACCGCCGTGACTCAGCTCCACATTATGAATACAATTGGTGGGAGCAATGGGCTGCAAGATGTGTGAAGGGAATTTGTAAAGAGTCACAGACAAAACAAGGTGTGTCAGTGTCCAATAATGATGGATGCTATATTCTCACTTTAACACCCCATGTCCTGCTATTTACATTTTATTCCCCAGTTTTTCAACTATGGCCCTTCTGACATCAATTTAGGACACACACACCATTTATATCAAAATCAGCTTTTCAATTAATCTGCTCCGTTTACTAAACTAAGTTATTTTGTGAGATTAAGGGTTCTTTATTTTCCTCTTTGCTGGCAATATTTTCACATTCAAATCCAGAACGCGAATGTGAAGTATTTTAATCATCTGCTTTTTTAAAAGTCAGATCAAGTGTGTGTGTGTGTGTGTGTGTGTGTGTGTGTGTGTGTGTGTGTGTGTGTGTGTGTGTGTGTGTGTGTGTGTGTCTCTCAGCAGGGGCCCCGGTGGCCTACATCTCAGTATTTAATTACCCACATGAAACAGTAGGTAAAATGTCAGCCAGAAATAAACTGTGCTGAGCTCCCATGGAGATCACATCCCCTAGGAGACGGGATTGACTCGTTAAAATAAACGTGCAGCTAAAAACATTATTATATTTATTGTGTTAAGGGCTTGATTTTCAGATATTAAAAGGTGGTAAAATTTGAAAAAAAGTGGGAGGTGTGTTGGGCAATAGAGCTTTCAGTTGTTTAAAGTGCTCACTTTTAAAGATTGTGAGAAATGTACCCCATATATTACCTGTTTTCACGCCTCCTCGAGAGCTGCTATACGCGGGTTCAGTTCTCCGCCTGGCCAGCAGGTGGCAGTAATGTCCAGGATAATGTGGGTCAAATGTAATCATCTGGAGCTAATAGTCACCTTCTGTCTTCTTTATATAAATGTGTGTGTATGTGTGTGTGAGAGATGAAGAACACATGTACAAAAAAATGTCAAAACAAACTTAAGATATTTATTTCCTGCTAAATAATTCAATAAAAAAACAAGATATCAGCTTTGTCCTGGTTCAATTAAAAATCTGAAGAAAGACACGTCCGTCCACTATGAAAACAAAAACAAAGTCGACTGAGATCAGTGCAAAAAGAATCCTCCCGGGGGTAAGGAAGAGATTTCAAATAAAATAAAATCATTAAAACAGTAAAGTGCATGTTTGGAGAAAACAAAAAAAAGCCCTCTTGTAGTTTTATAAACTCTGAACAGGCAGCGAGGGTTAAACACTGAAAACTAACGCTTCTTAAAAAATAGGACGTCAGACATAGAAGGAGTTTGGATATTCATATTTCATTACTGTACATTAAAACCTGAAGTCCAGTTAAAACATCACATCCAGTGGTTTACATGCAAACATATGCTCGTCATTCGGTTCCTAAAACATACATCGGAGGATACACAGGGTCTCCAGTTAATCTGCTACACATTCATACTCATCATGCAGCCTTTCTCATCCAGTCCATTGCACTGAGGTCACATGGTATTGTATAGCACAGTGATGGCTCGATGCTTTTTCTCAGCGGAGCCTTTGCGACGTCTCGATGAGTGTCCCCTCCCCTGCTGGCGGTTCGGAGCGACCGTCCCGTCCGGCTCCTCCCTCTCCTCCCTCTCCTCCGTGTCCTCCTTTGGACATCTCTGTGGCGTGGAGGGGAAGCAGAGGGATGGCGAGGACCACGACTCGTCCCCGCCGTGGGACAAACCCGTCTTTTTAAAACCGTTCAACACTTTCTGCTTCTTCCAGGAGTCGTCGGGGTGAGATGTGCACATGGAGAAAGGGTCCTGGGAGTGGGCTGATATGGACCTGGAGTGTGGCCTGAGGTCAAGGTCGCTGAGGTCATTGGCCGACAGCTCCAGACAGTCTAGTTTAGCTAAAGACGCCGACCTCTTCATGAGGGAGGGGGGGGTGAGGCCCGCCTGGCGGATACGAGCCTCCAGCTCCATGGCCCTGTGCCGCAACATGGGCTCCAGGAAGCTCTTCCCCTCTTGTTTCTCTCGGAGGCCCCTCCCCCTTTTAGAAGGTCCCGGCTCTGTCTCCATGATGTCTCTCTTCTCCTGGGGCTGCTCCACTTCCTGCTCCTGGCTGTGTGGGGTCTCCAGGCCGTCGTGGAGGAACGCCTGCAGCTCCCGGAGGGTCTGCTGGATCCTCTCCAGCTCCTGGCTGCCTCGAGCCAGCCTGCTCTCAGCGTCGCAGTCGGGGCCGCACCCCCCCCTCCCACTGGAACCGGACCCCAGAGTCTCGTCTGCGTCTGACTCCAGCACCGTCACCCCGTCCACAGTCATCTGATCTGAGCAGGCCTGAGGCTGCTGGCTTTGGTTGTGAAGTCTTTGGGGCGGAGCTGAGGTCTCCAGAGATGATTGACATGTGGGGGGGGGTGATGTGAGCATTTGGCTGTCTATGGATGTGAGCACGGTGACGGGTGTAGCACCAGAGGCATGTCTGATATTAGGAGGTGAAAGGTCGTATGAGGAGTTGAGCTCTGTGTCCGACTCTTCTCCGTCTTTGGGCTTTTCTCCCTGAGTTTGTTCTGTGAGGTCCTGAGGGAGGCGGGGGGGAGTGTGTTCGGTGCTTGGGGGACACGCTGACAGTCTGACGGGGGGGTGCTCGGCGCTGGGGGAGTGAAGGGGAGATCGCTGAGTTGCCGTCACCTCCATCTCCTGCCTCAACTTCTGCTCAAGCTGCTTGGTGGCCCGCCGCACCGAGCCCGCCGGCCAATCACACGGCAGCATGGAGGGAGACTGCGGGTGAGAGGGGGGAGTCAGAGAGCCTTGGGTGAGTTCAGACAAAGTCTCCGCCTCCATCTGATGCTGAGGGCTGTGGGAGGAGGGAGGGAGCGACGAATGAGAAGAGGAGGAGCAAGAGGAAGAGGGGGTCGGAAGGGAAGCTGAAGGATGGCTTATGGCTTCTATCTCCGTGACAATATGGCGGACTGACACTCCGTTGTCATGGTGAGGGGGATGAGCTCGGTCAGGGCTGTCTTCAGACTGTGGAGATGCCTGAGGAGAAAAAGGACAAATGTAGATAATATTAGTCAACGTGTTTCTATATTAAATGCACGAGTGTGACATTTGTTAGAAATTATTGTACAGCCTTTTAAAAACTATACATAAGCACCTTTTTTGTATTAAATCATCAGGACTATCCTCTCCATACCCAGCAGGTGTCACTATGATTAATGCAGATATGGTGTCAAGGCCGTGTTATTCCCTCAGGTCCTTTACCACCGTGCAGTCCTTTCACACAGATTCTAGTGCAGTCAGATTCTAGTTTGAGTTAAAAGCTACACTCACACACAGCCCGGCTACTGCTGCGGACACAGACTGGGGGGTTATCAGTCTAGAGGGGACAGGCAACAGTCAAGTTCTGACAAAGTACTAGCAGTGTGGACCTGTCCATCAAAAGTTAATGCTACCTTTTTCAAAGTGCACAGCTCTCTTTACAACAACTCTGAATAACTGCACTTTTTTTATTGAATTGTCATATTTAGATTTTACTTAGTTACATTTCTTTCAACATTTTCATAACATTTCTATTTTATAATTTGTGTACAACTTCATTACTCTTGTGTTTATGTAATGTATGCACCAGATTACACCAAAGCAAATTCATTGTATGTGTAAACCTACACAGCAATAAACCTAAACCTAAATAAAACATTTATTGCGGTGCATGATGGGAGCCCTTTTGAATTGAATCTGCAGTTGGAAGTAGGAAGACAGAATGTGATGCTGCTGTAACAGCTGTACGGCATCTTCTGCACACAGGTAAACTGTAATAGGCCGACAGATGCTGTTTGATAAACCTACTGTTGTTGACAAACAGTCTGATGCAAGAAGCTCATAGCCTGAAGTTAAACCCAAAACATTAACAGAGCGATGAATCTGAATAAAACCGTACCTGACTAGTCCCGTATCCCTGCTCCTCTTCCTCCTCCTTCGCCTCAGTCTCTCCGTCTTCTTCCAGTGACGGGGGTGTCCTTAGTTGTGCCTGCTCGGAAAGTGTCCTGGATCTGCCATCTTGGGCCAGGCCCAGGAACTTCTCCCTGGCGCTGAAGAAGTCGATGCTGTCTGCGCTGTGATTGGACGACCCGTCGGCCTCGCCGCGGCCGTCCGAGGCGCTGCCTATCTGCAACTCGCTGGGGTTGTTGTTGTCGTCGCTGGCAGCCAATGGGAGGCGGTGTGTGAGGTTAGCAGGGCTGAGGGGGCTGTGTTTGTCGCTGGTTAAATCTGACGAGTCTATTGTGTCTGAGTCAGCTGATCCCAGAGTGAGAGGAGAGAATTCCTCTGAGCTGCTGCGCTCAGGCAGACTCAGGGTCAGATCCCCCGGCTTCTGTGTTCTGGGCACAGAAATGGACAGATGAGTGGGAGGAGCCCGCTGAGCCCGCTGGAGTTCAGGTGTGGGAGGTACGATGTGGAGCGATGGGGGGGGGTGGGGCAGAGCGGCGGGCACAGTGACCGCCACGCTCTCCGAGTTGGCCAGTCTTTCCTCCGGGACCACGACGGCTGCTCGGGGTCTGGGGAGGGGGAGCAGGAGGGAGTTTTCGCAATCCGATCCCTCGTCCTCCTGACCCGGCGACTCACACACACCGTTGGAGTCGGAGTGTGAGTCAGAGGTGTGTGTGGTGTTGGATTTGGCAGAGTCTTCGGATTCGGCACCGAGCGCCTGCAGCACGGCCGTGCCCAGGAAGTGATGCAAGGAGGGGGAGGAAGTGTTGTTGTTGTGAGAGTCAGAGCGGCCCAGAGACGAAGGCTTACACATCGGCTCAGGGCGTTCTGATAGGTCACTTTCAGAGTGGGAGCGCCATAGCTTATTATGCCTTTGCTTGCTGTGGAAACAAAGAAAAATGATGTGTTGTTAGCATCATAACACTCTTTTTCACACGTTTCTGTAAATATGTAAATGCAGCTACTCAGTGTTTTTTTTTTTTTTTTTTTTTTTTTAAAATTGTATTCATACTGCTGATTTATTTTCTTATTATCTTTGTGTGAACTCTTGAATTTGCTGCTATGACACCTGCATGCTCCTACAGTGATTCATGACGGCTTATCTTATCTAAAAGGATGTGCATATTGAGAACACACCTGGCCAGCAGAATTCCCTGATACTCCTCCAGCTGTTTCATGAAGGAAGGGTTGGGCTTGGTGACGGCCCGTTTCTCTTTCACAAACTCGAAGGCGGTGTCCAGATCCCAGCCGTACTCCTTCATGGCGTAGGCGATCACTGTGGAGGCGGAGCGACTCACACCCATCTTACAGTGAACCAGACACTTCGCCCCAGCTTTCCTGAAGGAGAAAGAGAGAACTTGTGTTGGATTATAAGTGTAAGAAACCAAGGAGAATGTAACACGTTCGTGTCCGTCCAAGCCTACTTTGCTTTGGCGATGAACTTGTAGGTCTCGTTCCAGTACTCCAGCAGATTGGTGGCCTCTTCGTCGTACACTCTGATGTTGTGGTACTCAAACACCCCGGGGAAGAAGTTGTCTATTTCCCTGGTCACGTTCAGGATGTAGAGCACGCTGCAAAACAGACAGGAAGAGGAAGGTTGACAAGCTGACCTTTTACTGTGAAACACTCATATTAATAATTGGCTTAAACCCCACAGGGCGGACATTGTTCCAAACAAGAAGCTTGAAAGAATGGAAACAAATATCAGCGGATGGTGCTTTTAATAAGGGGCCTTTAATTAAGTGTTGTTTTAACTTTATGTAAGGTACGTTTTTGTACATAGAACAACAAAAAAGGCAATAAAAAGTGCTTAACATAAGCTTATAAAACAAGACGAGATATAAAAGTGGTGCAGAAGTATAAGAATGTAACATCGTCATGGAAATCTGAGACGGACAGATTCTTTGCCTCGATGTTAAAAGAAGAAAGGGTTCGGTCGATTTCTGACTGATGTCTTACCCGCTGTTCTGCAGCTCCTCCAGGTTAGAGGCGTTCCACTCAGAGCCCTGCAGACATCACGAGCCACGTTAATATCAAAGTCTTAAACAATATATTCAACACACAACACAAATCAAGAATGAGTGAGAATCTTAAAGTTATTGAAAAAAATTGGAAAATGTTGAGCATGCTTTCATTACGTTGTTCATTTAAACACTTCTACACAACTTGTACTAAGACTAAATGAAATGGCTTATATGTTCTTACCAGATAGACGTGTTCAAAGATTTCAGTGGGGCTGTCCATCTGTCCCAGGATGAGGATCATCTCGTTGTCTATGTACTCCTTAAACTCCCTCAGGTTACACACCATCAGCATCTCCAGCTCTGTTCGGATCTGGTACCGTGGGGAAAAGGGACACTTGGTTAAGTAAAGCTACATTTTTAAACCAAGATGTGTGCTACACCGACCTGAAGGCATCCCCACATCCTAGGGCTGCTCGATTATGGCAAAAATCATAATCTCGATTATTTGGGTCAATAATTGTAATTATTAAATGCGATTATTCATTGACTTTGAAAACATCCATTTACTGGAGAAAAAAAACTGTGAACAGTATGTTTTTAACAGTTGATTACCCTGAACTTTAAGTATAATTCAACTGAAAAACCCAAAAAAAAGAATTAAAAAAAATTATCGTTTTATTTCGATTACGTTGTTTTCGTAATCATTGCAAGCCATAATCGTAATCGCGATTAAAATCCGATGAATTGAGCAGCCCTACCACATCCTTCAATGTGCCTCTTACCTCCTTACAGGTGACGTTCTCCAGGTCTTTCTGCATCATGATCTCTCGGAGGCGGGTCTTGATCAGCCTCTCTGTGCGCTCCCTCTCTGTGGGCCTGCACACACACACACACACACACCTTGATTAAAACACACTTTCTCCCTTCACAGCCACAGTAATGACACGTTCATTCTGTTCACTGATTCATTTTCACTGTACTCTCAAAGAGAGGACTTGTCCGGTTAGAGAATTGCCACTTTGTCAGATTCTCAGAAACTGGAGAGAAAATGTGAGAGCGTGGCCCGTCGGCGATCCACAACAAAGACCCTTTGTTTTACGGACGCCTGTTGTTGTGCCTGGCTCTGTTTCTATCAACTCTGCTGGGGGACGCATTTAGCCTTTGGACATCACACTGATGATACCAACACGTGGCCTAATTACCTCTCAGGAGAGAGAAGATTCTCTTTCTTATGTTGTCTAATGTGCTCCTTCTATAACAGTAAACAAGAGGGTGGGTTTATAAATCACAAAGAGGGGCATTGTGATTGCCACAGGTGGGAAAGTGGGAAAGCATCGCTCTATGCTAAGAATTGGAAACAGTCATCTTGTTTACCTCGAGCTGTCTGACCCTGAGAGAATGACTTCACAGGGGAAAAAGAGAACCTAGTTACTCATGCCAACAAATATGGATTAGTTACCGACATTCAATAACACTTGAGGCACATAACATGCCTAGAGACAGATTAATGGAGCAATAGCTGGTCAGGGAAAGACCCGGAATAAAAAAATACACATGGCACTAATAACTGAAGAATGGGAAACTCTGTGTCACTTCATGGAACAAGTGATCGAGGAGCAGCCGACGGGAAGTTACAGTAATCACCATAAATCAAACGCACACAAAAACAAGATTAAAAATCTCTTCCTGCTGCGGGAATTTTCCATCTAATGGTTACACAGAAATATTTACTTCCATGTCAACAACCACTTGGCAGGTCATGTGGCTCTGGCACTCGGCAAACAGGGACGTCATGTGTGTATTGGAGCTCGTAAAATGTGGGTGGCAATCTTCATGATGATAAGTGCAAACACACCTCGAGTGAGAAGTATTTTGGTTTCCAGGCAAACGCTAAATATGGGCGTTTCTAGTTAGTCAGGTTTCGAAGTGGAACTTGACTTCTCCTTTCAACCCCAGGGGCATCAGGTGCATGCACCAGCGACATATCTTCTTTAACCCCCACCCCCTAACACCCCCATCCTCTCCCACCTGCTTCTGTCCCTCCGTCCGTCTACCTATTTGTCTTGTTTCCATTTTTCCGAACGTAAATCAAGCCTCAGCTATTTTTGACACTGGGGGATCTCTAAAGTGTGTGTTTGAAAGAGAGGCGCTCTAATAGATAGCGAAGCACGTGGCTAACTAGCGGTGGGGAATTTCCCTATTATTAGTAAAGACATAACTCCAGCAGCCCGTGTCATTCCTGTTACTTTCTAATCTCCCTTGAGGGTCTCTTGATAACTCTGTCACAGAGATTAAATGTCTGTGTGTGACAGTGTGTGTGTGTGTGTGTGTGTGTGCGTGCGTGCGTGCGTGCGTATCTGCACAAAGTTCAGGATTTGCTCGCGTGCCTGCATGTGTTTTTGTTTTTGCCGCTGTGTGTCTTTCTTTCCTGAGAGGTTGCAGACTGAATGTGACCCCCCCGCTCCAGAGTCCAAGTCTCTGAAGGCTGAGCGTCTGCAGTAAAACTTTAGCTGTCGGCTCATAAGAAGAGATTATGCAACGCTGTCTAGGTCAAACAGTAGTGGCTATACCTATTTCCTCTTCCTTAAGGTTATCTTTACTTTTGTTTCTGTTAGCAAAATGCTAATTATTATTCATAAAAACTATTTGTAAAAAGCATCTATTAAAACAGAATTAATGCCATAACATTTGTTATTTCTTAAGTAAGATAATGTATCGTTACTTTTGTAATGAAAAGCAGTGGGTTGTGGGTAACCAGTCAACACATCCTTTGATTGGATCCCTTTCAGAGCAGTGTACTCACGCCATAGGAATGTTGCACTAAACATCAATGGGTGCTGTGCTGCTCTATGGATCGCCTCACAAACCAAACAGATATTCCGTCATAAGTGTGAACAGTGTGTGTGTGTGTGTGTGTGTGTGTGTGTGTGTGTGTGTGTGTGTGTGTGTGTGTGTGTGTGTGTGTGCATTCATGGAGTCTCTACTCACAGGTCTGTGAAGAGAACGGGCGAATTGGCACGGTGCGACTCGACGTCCTGCATGGCGTTCCACTCGTTGATGCAGGTCTGGTTGGAGGACACTCGGCTCTGGTAGTAGCTGACCCAGGTCAGGAACAGGCTGCCTGGGTAGTGGTTGTGGCAGCGGGCCACATCGCTCGCTTTGTGGAGCGACTGGAGGGCGGACCTGAGGCACACAGCGAGGAGGAAGACGATAAATCAAATCATTTGATATACATTGCCCAAAATCACAAAGTATACATTTGTCTCTCGGGGGCTTTACAGTGTACACAGCACACAACAACCTCTGTCCCTCTGACTCTAGCAGCTTACAAAAAAAAATGTGTCAGAGAAACCTCGGAGGAAACACCCCTCTCCCAGGACGGAGAGATAATATGATTACAACATGGATAATCCAAATGACATGTGAAAAGGTGGTTCCAGCAGGAAGTCAAGATGTACCGGTGCCGCCAAGAAATGATGACCCAAAGAGAGGTTATATCTTAATCTTGATAATAAGATGACACTACTACTGGGTGTAATTTGGCATTGCTCCGTTCTTAAAATGATTGACAGGGTGAAATGACTCAAAGGAGGATATAACAAAGCAGTAAACAAACAAAGGAATGAACATGAGGAAAGGCAAAAGGAACAGAGGACTTATGTGAGAAGGAGAGAAATGGATAGAAATACAAGCGAGGAATGACTCATGACGGCACGAGAGAAAGGGAAGTTGGTTGAATTAGTGAGAAAAACGTCAGAAAAGAACCGAAAGATTACAGCGAGAAGAGACGCATTAAAGAGATGTACGTGCAGATAGAGGAATGTATCAGGAGATATTCAAGAGAGAAGGAGGTCAGGCGGAGAGCAAAGAACAAAGAGAAAGAAAAATAAGTCGAATACGGAAATAAGGAAGGCAGCACTGGCATGTGAGACAGAGATAATGAAGAGACTGGAAGGCAGAGGGTGAACGAGAAGACAAAGGGAAAGAGGACAGATAAGAAACATTGACAAAGATAAAAGGCTGGAGGTCAAGGTCAAAGAGGGGTCAATGGATACAGACGTTTTTTAAGCCTGTAACAAAAACATTTACTGAGACTTCAAATAGCGGTAATAAACGGGAAGTTATGCTTACCACATGGCCTGGACAGAAACTGGCTTGAAAACATGAACCCTGTTCACCGACGACACGCTGAAACCA
The DNA here is from genome assembly GCF_000735185.1 of Notothenia coriiceps. Taxonomy (NCBI): domain Eukaryota; kingdom Metazoa; phylum Chordata; class Actinopteri; order Perciformes; family Nototheniidae; genus Notothenia; species Notothenia coriiceps. The sequence continues at coordinate 3,175,176 of NW_011369945.1, forward strand.
CTGTGATCAAAAACAAGACCGAGATTAGAAAAGGGAGACACGGTCATTCTTTTATAGTCATCTTACAACACCAACAAATCCTCTTACGATAAAAGGACTAAATAAGAGTCATCAGAGCTTCAGTCAGTTGCCCCGAGGGGGGGGCAGTTAGAGGAAGCAGGGAGGATGGTGTCTTACCCGTCTCCATCCAAGTGGATCAGAGTGTCACTCCACAGAGGTAGAACCAGACCAACCGTGCAGCAGCTGGAGGGAGAGCAACACGTCAGACAACTGAACAAGAGACACTGGGTTCACTTGATACAGGGATGTGAGAAAGAGAGAGTTAAATTAGAGTTAAAATGTGTTTGATTGTTAAATGCACTTATGTGATGTTTTGTTGGAGTGACAGGCCAATCAAAGAATAACATTTTTATTATTTGTCACTTAAAGATTTGAACATGTTGAAATGTGAATTTTCAAGGATTCAAGACTTTTATTGTAATTTGTAGATAGCTACAGTCAGGGGCGGACTGGGACAAAAAATCAGCCCGGGCCTCTCGACCGGCCCACTTTGGTACTGATAGTAAATAAAAAAATAAATAAAAAATAGTAATAGTGCAGAATAGTCTACAGTATTTACAAGTAATTGAAATATTGATATATATAAGTTGCAACTCCACCACTTGAAATCAAAACACCCGGAATAATATGCGGAGTATGATCAACGTAACCCTGTTCTCTGACATTCGGTGATATTGCCGAAAGCCGAAAGGGCCTTTTTAACAATTTTCGGCCGATCATTTTCGGTGGCCGAATATTCGGTGCATCCCTACTACATATTATAAAAATGGAATAGATAATAAAGTGGTCTGTGGTTAGCATGTGTTATCTTTCACGATAAAAACACACTTTTGATGACATTCTCCCCACAGCAGTTGCACTGACCTATCAGAGGAGAGAAAGTCCATGCCGAGCACGATGCTCTCCTCCGTGTCCTGTTTGCCATTGGTGGAGACCACCACCATGTAGCGGGTTACCTGAGGGAAGGCGCTCTCCAGACGCACAGCCTGAGAGAAAAGATGGAGAGGAGACACGAGGGAAGAGGGGAAAGGAGATATTAGCAAAGAGAAGATTCAGCAGGGATGCATAATGGCAGGGTGTGCATGATTTGAATTAATTTGAGGACAGTTTGCTTTATGAAAAGAGTATCTCTGTCAGTGCAGACAGACAAACCCTTCTTTTTTTTTTACCAACAAGTATCAGTTCTTTATTTTTACTAACAAAGAAGTAAAACCGCCTCTAGACCTCGAGGATAATGTCTCTGATCACAAAGCCACCTGTGTGTGTGTGTGTGTGTGTGTGTGTGTGTGTGTGTGTGTGTGTGTGTGTGTGTGTGTGTGTGTGTGTGTGTGTGTGTGTGTGTGTGTGTGTGTGTGTGTGACCTACCAGTCGGATGTTGTCCTCCGGCCGCAGTACAGTGAACATGGTCTGAAGATGTTTCTGGAGGTCACCTGGATAGAAAGGATTTCAACGTCCTCATCAAGTTTCAGTTCCTTTAGGACAACACTTTCATTCTTAGCCTTCAGACGTTGATACAACACCTAGGATAATGTTTCACTTACCCTGTGGCAACTTTCCAGTGCGTTCAAACTAGTGCCTCTTTCGGCCTACATTCAACCTGATCTCTGAATACTTCTGAGGAAGTTATTTCTGAAACTTCTGATGCTATTTATAGTTATCATCAGCCTTACTCCAACTAACAACGGCTGTCTTATCTAGCAGTATGTTCTACTTTCCCCTATTTGTTTACTTTGTATTCCAAAAGTGTAAGGATGTTTGAAATGTGGGTTCTTCGGCAAAACACTCCTCAAACAATCTGGTCCCCACATGGCACGCAGCAATGAACTGACTGCACTGAAGTTGTTTTGTGAAACAGCTTCAGTGCAGATATCAGCAGCTGTTCTCGATGATGCTGCGGAGGAATGTCGATTTGAAAACACGCTCGGATTCAATCTCAAGTTATTCCGTGGAGGAGTTCATATCAGAGGCTGAGAGTTATCGCTGGGAGAAGCAGCAGCTGTGGGGAGTGCAAGTCTTTACCTGTGTGCTTGTTCCTGCGCTGGCTGATGTGCGGTGCAGAGTTAGGCGTGGGGCTGTTTCCCCGGGGAAGGAACAGGGCGGCCCCTTTAACAGTGAGAAAATTCTCACTGATGCTGCGAGGGGAGAGAGAAGAAAAGAACACATGAATAAAACCTCAGAGACAGGGACTCCTGCCAAGTTAACTGATCATATGTGGTGTGACTTTTGGAATTGGTTTTCTCTTTCTTGCACTTGTTGAACCAAGCGTTATAATAAGCACAAGATGGTGGACAGGGAACAGAAGGGTGTTGTCATGGGCTTATGTCAGTGTCACAATGATCCACTCATCTGGCCTCTGCGAACAGGCTTCCAGAATCAGCACAGGACAGACCGACGCAAGTGAAAACAAGATCCAAGCCCCTATTTGAACTCGGAACACAATGTTCTCCTCCACACAGCTGGATTACACACACAGGCTTATTCACACAAGCAGCTGCCAGTAGGGAGGGATGGGGGGGTTGAGAGGAGACCCGGGGTCCGATGGGAAGATGAATCCCCTCCTCCACAGCATTTGAGGGGAGATAAGAGCGCGTCGTATAAAAAGGGGTCCTGTTCCTCTGTAGGAAGAGCTAATCTAATTAACTGTGACTGAGGTCACTGCGCTGAGGAAGGGGACGCATAATTAACTGAGGTCAGTGTTACAACTGAAGACGTGTGTGTGTGTGTGTGTGTGTGAGTGTAAGTGTGTGTGTGTGTGTGTGTGTGTGTGTGTGTGTGTGTGTGTGTTAGTTTAAAGTCTCCCCACAGCACACTAACCTTAGTAACACTATGTACCCATAAAACAAGTTGGAAGACGTATTTCTGCAGCCGGTAATGACCACGTCAAATGACAGCCATGGGAGCAGTTAACCACATCTTCAACGATGCTGAGCAAGCAGTTTGCCAATTAGACCGCGTGGGCACTTAGGCAACGCTTCTCCTGTGTTTATTCAGCAGATGCAGAGAGCACCGCAAAGGCATCATTGCAACGAGAAAAAAAAAAGTAGAAGAATCCATCATAATGAGGAACGAACAGATTGTGTTTGTACCATCATTAAGACCCCAAGTAAAGCTGGAAAGAACTTAGCCTATCCAGGAACATGTGCAGCCACATTCCTGACAGCGGTCTGCAGAGTTCCAGATTTCTAGAGAAACCCCCAGTTTGGTTGCTTTTTTGGCATTAAAATATAATGTTAACATCATCTGCCTGCTTGAATATGCCCTGCCATGTTTTTTTTTCCTGAGGTCAAATAAATAGGAGTTCATGTTTAAGCGGTCTGCAGTCTGTCAATAATAAAACATTGGACATAAAAAGGTGGATAAAAGTGTTACGCAAGGACACAGAGTTAGTCAGAGAGTTAGTCAGAGAGTTAGTCGCCTGTTCTGACAAACTTCAAAAAGGGATGATTTCGTAGCCGCCGGGAAAAGAAACTATTCAAGGAATTGACACACACGCAAACAATGAGGATTAATCGAAGGGGTGTGATGTCGTCAGAGCCACATTTTTATATTTTCAAGTTGCACAAGCGATTGGTTGAAGTGCTCATTTGAAGGTTAACCACTGTGTTGGCTAATCTTTCATGCAGCAGGCTACACTCAATGAACCCAACGCTTTACAGTACTTCAGTTTCACGCTGTCTGCCATTTAGACTTCCTGTCGTGCCCTTCTTCTCTGTAACTTCATCTCTCCATCCTTCCAGCCATCCAACTGTCCTTCCTGAGTTTCTCTGAGACCATGTACAGGATGAGGAGACAAACAAAACCGCAGCTCAGTGCTGAGCTAATTTCCCATAACCCTCCCACCCTTGACACAGCTGTTTCCTCTCTCTCTCTCTCTCTCTCTCTCTCTCCCGTCTGTCACTTCCTCTTTTTGGCAATTCTCACAACTTTTCATTTCCGTCACTCTCTTGAATTCCTGCTGTATCATCATCACACACAGACAGACTCATGTACATAGTGTACTTGGCAATGACCATGTATAGCAGTGCTACTGTACAAAGTCATCTGTAATACAACACTATCCCTAAGAATTGCGCATGGAAGGGGATGCACGTGCAAACACACACTTTTACTCGTCCACAAAACACACCTTGGGGAAGTGGACTCTAAGCCCGACAGTCGGAGAAGCTGGGGGGCTGTGAACGACTTTCAACTGCATTTTTCTAAAAATACTGTAGTCCTTTAAAAGTCCCAGCTATTGATAGACTGCTTTCAGAATAGCACGACTCGCTGTACAAGCTTCTCTTTGAAAGGGCAGCCTTCTGCAGAGGTTTAACTCCAAGTCTGCATGTGCGACGATTAAAAAGGACTGCTTTAGGGCTTCTTTTAAAGACAACAGATATGGCTAAGCAGAGGCTAAACAAAACCTGACATGATGTTACATCTAGCTGCTGTACATTGGCTTCATTATGATTACCCACTGCATTACTGTGCTACTGCATTAACCTTAAATAATCCAAACCTTCCTAAATCGTATTAGCAGAAGTGATTTTTTACAGACATGACACACAGACACACACCACCACCCACTCATTCCATACTAAAGAACAATTGACCAATGATGGACGATGTCTCAGTATTGACCATTTTAAATCATAAATTGTTTGCATTTTTTCAGTAAAAATGCCTCATATTCACTCCTAGGATTTGATGTGTATTTGATATGACAGTAAACTAAATATGTTGACTGATGATCAACAAATAATGCTGATCCACACACAAATACAACAGTTCAAGACTAATAGTGGACCCATTCTGCAAATCTCTGCAGTAAAACCCAGACATGATGTTAGCATTATACACTTAGGTAATGAAGAAGAATGTAGTCCGAAGTTATTCAAGCTGATGCATGTGTAACACCTTTAAATCAGACTTGAGAGCAAAACTTTACAAACAGAAAAATAAAACCTCTGAGGAAATAGAAAAGGGGCAACAAGTTCAACTAAATTTGACTAAGCAGGGTAAGTGAATTGGGAATGAGGAGTGAAGGGTGGGAGATAAAGGGAGAGGACACAGTCAGAGTATCAGAGGGTGGGTGGGTTCATCTTTTGGCATTCAGCCACGCCGGGTTTTGGTCAGAAGTGAAGCTGTAGGTACTTGTTAGGGCAACAGTCCCAGACACAATCATCACTATGTAAGGACCACTAGATAACTGGGTGACCCCCACCTACTGCCAGTGCCCATATTAGTCACTCTGGGGAGGAGAGTGGGATAAATATAGGGCCTGGCTCTGTGGAGGGCCGGCCCAGCTAAGGCCTTCTGAGAGAGATACAGCCCATGGGAAAGACAGGGAGTTAGCCTGTGTGTGTGTGTGTGTGTGTGTGTGTGTGTGTGTGTGTGTGTGTGTGTGTGTGTGTGTGTGTGTGTGTGTGTGTGTGTGTGTGTGTGTGTGTGTGTGTGTGTGTGTGTGTGTGTGTGTGTGTCCATGTCAATAGGTGCATGGACATGGAAAAGAGTCACAAGCAGAGGATGGTGACAGATGGATGGGAAGAGAGAAGAGTGATGGGGTGTTAACTGCAACATAGTAAAGGACCTCTGTGGCAAATCATCTCGTTTTCCATCCTTATAGAGTTTGATTATGGCAATGTAATCCCACAAATTGTCTCAACACATAATATACCTTCACAACAGATTATTGGGCAAAGCATTGGACACAAGAATGGAAGCAGAAGAGGGTCAAAGCTGATAAAGAGAAATAAATACTTACCGGGTCATACCAAACAAATACTAATACTTGAATGTACTGTCCAGTAAATATATTGCCAAGGCTTGTTGTCTTATGAATGTTTGCACACGTTTCCCTACAGTCTCTTTGGTAATCAAGAGAGCAGGCCATGGTCCACGCGTCCGCCACCTCAGTGAACTAAACGTACCTGACCCCCAGACATGCAGGGCTATTCTGAGAAGGATTCAGATTTCATTTCTTGAAGTTGAAACAAACTACAGGCAGGAACACACTTCTGAAGAAGCTCAATGGAATTGCTGTTCATATGAGGACATGGAGCTTGGTTGGTAATAACAATGGCTGAATAAAGAGTTCCCATTTGTGGTAGACAAAGGGAGAGAATTATTTGTTGTATTAGTTGTTTAGCACCACTTTGTTGAATTGTCAATTATGTTTGTCAAAGTATTTATTTTTCAGTAAGTAGCAGTGTAATAAGCTGTTATATGTACCAGCTTAGCTATGCGTTTAGAATAAATAAAATAATATATCATAATGTGAAATATCTAGGAGTTGAAAATTAACTAAATCGATAAACTCTCTGTGCATCACATTAGTTTCATGGTTTGTATTGGGACTTTGATAAATTGCATTGTACATTTAGATCAGAAACATTTAAATTAAAGTCAATGTTAATCATCCCAATGTGAAAATTCACATAAAAAAACACTGTCAGACTCCTGGCAATGAAAAGGACTTGATACACTAGGCAGCTACACAGCTGGTCCGATCCTGTGGAATTTACAGTAGCTAATTGAACAAACTTAAACCAAGTTATGTAGGTTATTTGATTTGCTATGCATCACACGCTCACACTAGGGATGCATACCGGTATCCGGTATTACCGAAATACCGGTTACTGGTGGCTACGGTATACCGTACCGAAATCAGATCCAGTTTCGATAATTTAAAAAAAAAAAAAAAATTAATTTTAAAAGTGAGCCGTAATATCCTTAAACTCGGGCCCAAACCGTCAAATTACGATGTCAATTTCGACGAGTCACTGTGGAGTGTGGGCTGCACCATATTGTTGACATCCGCAAGCCAATCAGATCGCGCGCCTTGCACTGGCTTCGGTGATAGGCTTGATTGCCTAGCAACGCTCGTCACCATCCTCCCGAACGTCTGAGCCTTTCGGTTAGCTGTCATTCTTACTAACTACTATTAGCTCGATGTCGGCTTTTTGTTTGTTCTCTAGTCGAATCTCAGGTTTAACATTAATTATAACGGTGCTATAACGGTCTGTTTGCATTGACAAGATGTGCTATTCACGCGGCACACCTGATGGCGGGTGTTATAAAAGATATTCCATAATCAGTTTTCTTCATATTTTTTATGTATTTTTCATTTTTTGTTCAGTACTAAAAGGTCCAAGAAGTCCCACAATTGAATTTAATATTCATTTCACATGTTAACTATATCGTAAAGCACTTCATGGGAGTAATTGTGGGATGATACATTTTCAAAGTATCACGATATGTATCGGTTGAGTATCAGTATCGTTCAGTGGTATCGGTATCGTAAAAAAGTCAACGATATGCATCCCTACTTCCACCCCATATTGGGGACAGGGAGGCTCATATCAGCTTCTTCCAGGGGTTCAAATGGAGGTCGAGTGAGCCCATCTAAAACCACTGCCAAGTCCCATAAGGGCACCA
>NW_011369945.1:3182691-3187984 GCF_000735185.1 Notothenia coriiceps
TTTGTTCTCTTGTGGAATCTCAAGTTTAACATTAATTATAACGGTGCTATAACGGTCTGCTTGCATTGACAAGATGTGCTATTCACACGGCACACCTGATGGCGGGTGTTATAAAAGATATTCCATAATCGGTTTTCTTCATATTTTTTATGTATTTTTCAATGTTTGTTCGGTCCAAAAAAAAGGTCTAAAAAGGTCCAAGAAGTTCCATAATTGAATTTAATATTCATTTCACATGTTAACTATATCGTAAAGCACTTCATGGGAGTAATTGTGGGATGATACATTTTCAAAGTATCACGATATGTATCGGTTGAGTATCGGTATTGTTCAGTGGTATCGGTATCGTAAAAAAAGTCAACGATATGCATCCCTAGCTCACACACAAACTAGGGCTGTGCAATTAATCGCATTTTAAATCGCAATTACGATTTTGGCCTGCCACAATTATGAAAACAACATAATCGAAAAAAACGATTATTTAGCTTTGCTAGGTTGTGACAGTGCACTGCAACATATTTGATCTAATTTATTTTAGTCTCATTTATTTTGATTGATCATATTTATATATGTTTAGTAGCTTGTTGAAGTGCGCTCCAAAATATGCGTTGATCTTGTTTATTGGTATTTATTATTTATTTAAATGTAAATATAAATGTATCATTTATTTTAGTATTGGTTTTTCAGTTGAATTAGACGTTCAGGGTAATCAACAGTTAAAAAGGTACTGTTCAAATTATTATTTATATTTGTTTTAAAGTTCAATAAATTGATGTTTTCAAAGTCAATGAATAATCGTGTTTAATAATCGTGATATCAATTATTGACCAAAATAATCGTGATTATGATTTTTGCCATAATCGAGCAGCCCTAACACAAACACACACAAGTACCGGTAGTGACCATATCCAGCTGCCCTTATCTGTGTTCAGCTGCTGAAGTCCCTCACACCAACACTATCTTCAGTTTGTCACGTTTCCGTCTCATCTCTTTCTTTGGAAAACACATACGCAAAACAAAACACACAAGTGCAGCGGAAGAGAGAGGTTTACCGGTATTCCTAAAATTGGTGGGATAACAATAGTGTTTTAGATGCCATTTAGCCACAGGTAACACTTAGCTCCTTGGAAAGCCTTGAGGCTTGTAATTACTCATTGGTTAAACATACTGCCACATACAGGCATTCACACTATAAACAAATAGAGATATGTACACAAACATTAAAAATGCCACATGTACACACACTAGGAGAGAGAAATCAAAGGATGCTAAAATCCCTAACGTTGGGATAAGGGCCAATTTGAGCTATACAAAGGGAGGGGTGATAAAAACCATCGACAGCCATATTGCAACAAAGCCAGGAAGTCAGACGGTTCCCGCATCTGTGTGCGTTTACTGGACACACGCTTGCCACACTGTGTGTTGCGGTAACATCTTCCCATAAACTATCCTAATGCAAACCCAAGTTTTGAAAAAAACAAAATGATTTCCTTAAACACAGGGTGCAGCCCTCATAAAGACTAAATGTTCAGTTGACTCAATAGCCTCACTGCACAATCATGTGTGCAACAGCTGACAAACAATGCAATCAAGACACAGGCTGTCCTTGACTTTCCTGAAAACTGCATCAGAAGGCCAATTCTCATGCACTGCATATCCAATTACTGACTGCACGAAAAAGTTACAAAACAACAGGAAAACAGAGACACTGGAACTAAAAAGATTGATTTTGTGGAAATAGGTAATGTTGATTTCATTATCTTTTAATCCAGTTGGGGTCATTTCTACATTGATTTGTCCCCAAATGTGCTAAGCTTATCTGAGCCAGCTTCACATAAAACACTGAAGAACACTGGAACAGAGTAGCCTTTGATCTGTCCTGAAGGACAAACTTGTCTTCAACGCATTTACACAAGTCAAGTAAATCCTTTTACATCTCACAAGCAAAAGGAAGCCTCCACTCCCCTTTGCCTTGATGTCTGCAGACAATGAAGATCACAGATAAGATGCATTAAAACCAACTACTTCAGATCCAAGCCAACAATCTCTGAATTGGTATTGATAGAGCCAGAGAAGCATATATTTAGTTCCTTTGACTGACCCTTGGAACACAGGGCTACAAATAAGTACAGAGGCTTTTGGTTTAAGGGGAAATGCTGTCTGATCAGTGGTTAATCATTTCCAATGTAGGCTATTATTGGGTTACGAGATCTATTTGCTAAGAGTTATATCAAAAGGAATATGTAGCTGCCTATTTCCTGGTTGCCTAAGCCAAGCGTCAAGCAAGTGGATGCAGGCAATTTCTCCAGGTCTGTGTCTAAGAAAATCACCACGATGAAAGCCACCAACATCATTTTTAATGTTGGATACACAAATAAAAAAAACATACCGCAATTTTCTTGTTCTTCACAATCATTGAAAGTTATTTCTCTAAATGGTGACATTTAAAACATGTCTTAATTGTAAGTTAAACTTCCTTAACAACTATGGACATCACACCAAGCACTCACAAGTTCAAACAAACAAAATCCCAGCCTTGGACAAACAAAAAGGGAGGGACAGAAATGCCCAACCAAAACTCTTAATATGGTGATCAGGTGATAATGGTTTTCCATCTATTAAGTGTCTGTAGTAGTGGAACAGGTAGGATGATTCACACTGTCTGAAGAGACATTGTGTCTTAGTAAGGTCAAAAGGGAACATTGGATGAGCTGTTCCCTGATACGTCACCAGGAAATGCATTCAACACTGATGTTGCAAAATAATACATGCTCGATTACTCATAGTGTTAGAATGTTAAACGTTTGGCACGTTTTTACTACTATTTCCAAATACTTGAAGTCCATATTAAAATATAGTATTAACAGTCACTATCCACAGTACAAAAATCAAATACAGGCTAATTTCAGTTTAATGCCCCTTAAATTTGAATGACACCCTGTTACTTCAAAGCACCTTTTCTGTCCCTGTCATACATTTATGCATGTTTTAATTCTTAAACATAGGTTTATTCCAGAGTGTCTTCCCTCCACCACCTGCCACTTATTTACACTTACAGCTGGTTGATCTGATTGTTTGACACCACTGCTTCGTCGCTGAAGTATGGCACCATCTTAGCCCCGCAGCATGAGCAGAAGCTGACCGCCGACGAGCTCTCAGATTCGGACACCGCGCCGAGGGTCATGCCGGCGGCTGGGATCGCTGAAGTAGGGGGGTATCAGGTGTTCTTGTCCTGGGAGAAAACTTTTACTCCTCTCCCATAGTCATGTGCTCTGCCATTTCAACACGACTAACAACTTCCTTTTGGTGTAAATAGCCGTAATAGTTTAGAAAATGACGAAATATTCCGCGAAGTAGTCACTTGTGTCCAAATCTTTTTTCCGTCACAATAAATTAAGTTAAAAGTTGAAGCACGCTGTTCTGCTGCTTCCCGACAGTGGCGTCCAAGATGTCCCAATTAAGCGGAAGCGAGTCCTTTAATGAAGAAGTGTTCGTACCGTTTTCTGAACATTATTAATCCTCTGTACAACAGACACTATCCTCTCCCAAGTACAGTACTAAGATATATGACTTCAGTCAAACTATCACCGAGGAAGTCATGGGAGGGAGGAGTTGGAGACATGTGTTTTGGGGAAAAGTGGGGAGCCAATGAGGACAACAGGGAAGTGCGACCGCCCACAGCAGCAGCCCTTCTGCATCGACACTTGCTGAAGCAGGGCACGTGTATACGGTGTAAACACAACACTTGCACCATGCAGTATTTCCTTCAGCAGGTTATTATTCTAGTTCCTCCTGTGTGGCTGAGGGTGTGCTTATCAGAAATTGCACTGTACTGTTAGTTCAAAGCTGCATACTCTTGGTGCAAGGCACATTGTGGCCCATCCTCGACGAATTACATAACACTAAAAGTAATGACCATTGGGACGTTTTAAACAGTGGAGGAGGAAGTATTACTTTTACTTAAAGGTGGGGTATGTAATTTATTTCAGAAACACTTTTTGTTATATTCCATGGAATGCTCTTAACATCCCGATAGCAATGAATATATTAACGGTGGGGTAGGTAATTTTGGAGAAAGCAGCTCGAGTGCGCTAGAATTTGAAAATACACAACCGGTGTCGGTACCAGATGTGTTCGGGGTCCGTCTCTTACCAGTGACGTCAGGACGTACAACGTCATGACGTCACGCATTGTGATTGGCTGTACGGTAATTTACCCACGCTGTCTAGAGAATAGAGGGGTTTTTTGATCATTATTAAATTACATTACATTTAGCTGACGCTTAAGTGCATTCGACCAACAAGATAAAAACTTGAAGAAATACAATCTTCCTCTTGTTCGTGAGGGAACCTCACTAAAAAAAAATTTTATAACTTTCAATTTACGTAGTTAAGACCACGTGAAACCTCTCGTTTTACTCTCTCATATACCTATGGAGAAGTTGTAGGTATAACTTGTTGACATTTGTCTAAATGAAACAGGTAAATACCCTAGCTAACCACCTGCAAGCTAACACTAACGACGCGTTGCTAATAGGGAATGAATTATTTATGAAAAAAAAACTATAGAAATATTATCTTTTCATAAAGTATAACTATATATTATAGAATATTAATATATTATATTAGTTTATATTGGTTAGTTTTGCTTTATTCATCATAATCCCAGATTCTTTTATAACATGTACACTTTATCAACATACATAACTAACTGTACGTAGGCGATTCTTTTTATCAGGCAACAATGAACACACTTGATTGCATGGTTGCCGTGACTTGTATATAATGGATGGTATAATGCAATATATGAGAATGGAGCTAAAGAGAATAAAAGAGGAGTAAGCAGAAACAAAAGANTTCTCGCGTCCAGGAGAGAAGCTTTAAAATGACACTAAATGGAGTCTCTGAGAAGATTCAAATGGGATACTTTAATTAAAAAAGGCGCGGTAGTGTTACAGACAGAATATTGTTCAGGCAGAAAACAGCTGTGATCTGGCTCTCATGAGCAAGAGAAGAGGGGGAATCCCTCGTCCGGTGTCGGTACCAGATGTGTTCGGGGTACCAGATGTGTTCGGGGTCCGTCTCTTACCAGTGACGTCATGATGTACGACGTCATGACGTCACGCATTGTGATTGGCTGTACGGTAATTTACCCACGCTGTCTAGAGAATAGAGGGGTTTTTTGATCATTATTAAATTACATTACATTTAGCTGACGCTTAAAGTCCTTATCTTACATGAAAAACTTTTTTTGGCAGTTGATTTCTGGGGGGTGTATGCAACAGATAGTCAAT
>NW_011369945.1:3188012-3195544 GCF_000735185.1 Notothenia coriiceps
TTTGACCGTGTATGATGGTCCTCTTGAGTTGCCGTACAGCCAATGGCGTACAGCCATTGCTCCGTTTTCATGTTTTTTTAACATGTTTTTCACACGCTAGGAGTATAGGAATACTTCAATTCGGTTCGTCATGATCTGTAGATGTGATTTGCCCCCGAGCACCCCTGGGTAAATTACCGTACAGCCAATCACAATGCGTACAATGCGTGACGTCACTGGTAAGAGACGGACCCTGAACACATCGTGTACCGACACCGGCACCGCCCTTTATTACCTGTCACACACGAACGCGCACATGACCAATGAGGGCACGAGATAAATGTGTGCACAGATGGAAGGCGCCCGGCTAAAATGATTGGTCGTGCTTTTTACAGTAGCCTACTACGGCTTCCACAGATGACATTTTTTAATGGATTTTTTGTCAAAGCACTTAAGATATTCAATGCTATCGGGATGTTAAGAGCATTCCATGGAATATAACAAAAAGTGTATCTCGAGCCGGTTTCTCAAACTTACCTACCCCACCTTTAAATGCTTTGACAATAAATACATAACAAAAATTCATCAGTGGAAGCCGTGGCGCTGTAAAAAGCACGACCAATCATTTTAGCCGGCCCGGCTAAAATAACAGGATGGGCTACCTGCCTGTCAGCCTTCCATCACAAACTTATCTCGTGCCCTAATTGGTCATGTGCGCGTTCGTGTGTGTTGGAGGAGGGGCTCTATAAGGAAGTGGCAGATTTTTTTCCAGCTGTGTGTTTTCAAATTCGAGCGCACTCGAGCTGGTTTCTCCAAAATTACCTACCCCACCTTTAAGCAAAAGTACAAATACTACTCTGTAAAAATACTCTGTTACAAGCCAGATTCCTGCATTGGAAATTGTACATACAGTATGTCAAAGTAACTCCATATAATCAGAAAAATGTAGTTAAAGTAATACATGTAAAAGAACCCAATATTCCAAAATAATTCAAAATAAAAAACAATTTTTATCTCAATGTATATGCTAACTTAGTAGCTCTCAATTGGCTAGATTAATCAAATACGCTTGGCCAGGTCAATGTATAACAAAATATCATACATTATGAACTATACTTTGTAAAGTAATCAAAAATATGTTAATGTCCAACAACTAATTGGGTGTCCTGGTACAACAGGGTCAATAGGGGATGTGATCATTACACTGATAAAATCAGTGAGTCAATTAAACCCACATGGGGTTTTGGTTTGGCAGTGACTCACTTGTCTCCTCTCCACCCTTTTCTCCAAACACACAGACCTTGTGGTTGAGTTACATAAGGAGCAAAAATAAAAACGAGAAACAGGCTGAAGTCTTACAGACTGACCTGCTGTTGAAGCAGACCTTCAGTTCGAAGGGTAAAGTACAGATAGCTAAATCAAGAAAGTCTGGGGGAGAAACCACCTTTCATATTATCATGTTGTTTACATCAAGTATCACCTGACCTACCGCAGGCTGTGAGATTGATTCAATGTTTTGGTATGTTTTATAGCCTATTAAACATTTTATTTCTACAGGCGGGCCGGCATGTAAGCTGACAACAATTTGAAAAACACTGTAAAACTTAAGCCCCCCTGATCATATTAACACCAGCTTGTGCCAAGAGCTGAAGAACGAATCTAAAACATCTGTGGCAAACGACCTCTATGCCGTGGAGCTGAGCTTTATAATGATGTTTATTGAATGCCTGCTTTAAGATTTAGCTGTTTTTCAGAGCAGAGCAGTTATCAAAAAGGAGTTTGACTGAGAAATAAGACGCTGAGTATGCGGTTATACAACATAACTTTGGCTCTGTGTTCATAAATTTCCCTTTGGTGTTCACTGAAATCTGAACATTATGCTTGTAAAACTTCAGCCTATGAACACCCCTGAGCTGCGGGATTATGGGGAAACTGTAATCATTCACGAACCATAGTAAATGAAGGGCCTAGACAATGAATCACATTAATAACACGTTCTAGCTAGTTTGTCTTTATTTTAATGGAGAATGTGGCATTGCATCACAAGTACCCAGCTAAATGTATGGCCAATAGACATGCTTCTTAGTCAGATAGGATTCTGTTTCCTCCTTTAAACTGGAAGCACTGGAGGAGGTCACTTTTACCCCTGATCCTCTGTTTTGTTTGTTGTAGCTCTCAGCTTATTTCATTTTAAAATGTATATTAACTTTTCAACTCTAAAGAAAATTGAAGCAATTTTATAATGAGAAAACCCACTAAACTACGATTTGTATAGATATTTTTTATTATGTCTTACCTATGAATCAAATAAATCAATGAAAATTCACAACTTACAATACCTGTGTCAAGATACAACCTTTCTGTGAGTACTGACACTGTAGTGGCAGGGGGGCAATGACCCCTTAGTGCAGGGGTGGGGGACCTTTTTCCTCTCAAGGGCCATTTCAATTTTTTCTACATCCTCAGAGGGCCGTACAAATGATTGACCTCTGCTTAAAAATACTAAAATCACAGCCCATTCATTTGGCCTTTCTTTCATGCTGTGCAAAGAAAAAGCAACCTCTTAATCCAGATATCTTACTATGACTCGCGCATGCATGCACGTGCACGGTTGTGCCATATCCACCAAAACAGAAAGATATGGACACAAGATGTGTGCAAAAGTATTTAGTTTAGAAGACTTGTTTTTAAATGTTGGAGTTAAAAGCATCAATCTGGTGTGAGAGCAACATTAGGAGATCTATGGATACATCTCTCAACATCCATATGAAAGAGAACTGGAAGCAGATTTTCTTTTTCTTTATGGATATTTTACAAATCACTCCACTTTCAAACTGTATTCTTGTTTATTAATAACAACTTTTTTTTTACTGTCATACAGTATTTTATACCTGTTTACTTTATTCTCTTATAACTATAATGATCATATAAAGATGTGCCTTTACCTCACTGGTTGTAGAAAAAACTTCTTATATTCGTTAGCATAGCTAGCTAACCAGATGCTAATAACAACAAAGTAATTGACTGTATGATCAGTATGACAGATGAACAGATCGCCACTGGGCTTTCAACTAAAGACACAGCCACGCAAAAACTGCGGCATGTGTACGGCTCCTTATGGGTAGCCTACTGCACCCCTGTCAGACGAGACATATACCACGTGATGACACGTTAGGCTCGTGTTGTATTCAAGGACCCTAACCTTGGCCAGGAAAAACAGGAACTCCCTTGTTTAATTTTGTTGCGGTCTAGATTTCTTTAACTTTTTTCTTTTTTGCGTGTGTTTATAAATTACCTCGAGGGCCGTACCAAATGGTCTCGCGAGCCGTATACGGCCCGGGGGCCGGAGGTTCCCCACCCCTGCCTTAGTGGATCTAATGTTAAACGGAAGCTCTTTTTATGTTTACTCTTCCTCTGGACTGACTGTGACATATTGCTGTTGCTTCTGGGAAAGAATTGTCGGAAATATTTCCTCTTCCCTTTTTTCTCATGTCAATTTACTGTTGTCACAACAGACCCTCGGACTGTATGGGGGACCACAATAACACTAAAGACACAAAACACAACAATACAGGATGTCTATGGCAAGATGCGGCAGGGCTTTTGTCAGTTCATCAAAAACTACGCGTTATTCTAATCTCTTATTTAATTATGTTGTTCTGTTTACAAAAAAAAAACAAGAATCCATGCATGGCTTAATTAACACAGTCAGGATATTAGACATTACACAGGCCTTTTAGTAATATACCTTCTTCCTTAGCAATGCTAGTGTAGTTTATATTTATTCAACCCCAATTACCAGCTCTGGGGGATATAATAACATGTGTTACTTATAATATTAACAATCCCAGGAGGCTTTAACTATTCCATTGAACATCTTCAAGCACATAATGAGTATGTGTGGTTTAACACTAGACTCCACATGTTTCCTGCCCAGCTAAACATGATTACATCCCACATCCTCTGTCTCACCTTCCTATCAACAGCTCCTGCATCATAAGGCAGGTTGTCCAATGAGTTCTGCCAGCAACTGTGACCACATAATCCACTTGACATTCACCCATACACACAGAGGCTCTGGTGCTCTGTCATGTGGTTCTGTTTAGTGTCGTCACATCTACCAGCACTCGGTGGGAACTTGTCTGTGGGCTGGTAACTCGAGAGTCTGTTGTGGTTAAGCTGAGACCTGGACACGTTGCACAATCATCTTCCGCTACATTCCGTCCTCTGTGCTTGATGGGAATGAGAAGAAAACATGCAGTGTGTAGTTGTTGAGTTGTGTATATGTTGAACTCTGTGGTGAGTTGTTTACCATATGCTGAGCTGGAGATGGGAAACTGTTCTACAATAAATCTATATAACCTGCAGTATCATGTTCTCTACTGTAAACATATTGGGGCTGAGGCGAATTCAAACAAATTACATTAGAAGCTTCTATTGAAGTTTTCATATTTTGTTTGTCCTCACCGTACAGATCATTTTAAAAAAAAAAAAAATCTGTGTTGAATTCACAGCACTTTGGAGTAATTGGAAATGCCTGGAATACCCCTTAGCTGTTGCAAAATCACTATAAATCAATACCATTCATTGGATTTTTTTAACTCAGCTTTGACTATTCCAATTATTCAATACAGCTATAATAAATATGTAATGAAAAACATGCTTTTTTTCCTCTGTGAACTGCCCGTTGCACTAAAGAGGTTAAACAAAATGATGTACTTGTAGCAGTAGCTAAAACACCTAGCCTGAAAACCTTTAAACAAACAACATAAAAATAGTTTTCAAGATTGAAAGCAAAGCAAAGAACAGCTGGACTCCAACGCCTTCAGTTCAAATGTTTGCCGTCTACTCAGCCCACTCTGGTGAGATATAAGCACTTAACCTTGGAGAAATAGGGAGCACTTTTTTACAGCCAGATAAGACAGACAAAGACTGAACTGTGAAATGAAGTGGGCTGTTTACAATAACCAAACTGCAGCTCAGGAGCAATATGTGAAATCTGTTCTCAGGTTAGAGATCTTATAGAAGTCATCTTTAAAAAGCTGCTGGGTCAAATGCTTTGTGGAGATACCGTCAAGTAAACAATACAAAGAAGACAAGCTATGTTTAGTTTTAAGGGGTTTCTATAATATTCTCTACAATTCGAGATGTGTTAAAAACACTTTCTGGAGAGGATTCCTGGCCCCATATTCTAAAGGTTATCTGGATGTCCCATTTCACATCTCCATTGTTATTGTTATTGACTCATGATGGTGGTGTCACATTGTATATAAAACTATGCTCTGTTTAATGTCTCTTTTTTGTGGGGTGACACAGACACAGTATGTCCATGTACTCACTAATCTAGGACAGGTTGTATTCTATGTTTAACAGGTGTGGTACCGACGGTTGAGTGTAAATGACAGAGCCTTAAAATGTAAAGAGGAGGAGATGCAAACGGTGAACACAGATGGTGTTGTTGGGCTGGGTGTTCGTTACTACACCTGCCCTACTTGTTCTTCTATCAGCAGCCTCAATACAACCTGCTCTGCTTGTGTGCATATGGGTGAGAGCCAATGCATGAGTCAATAATGTATAAACAGTGCAGGAAGAGACTCACACCACAAATGATTCCGATCAGTGATTGTCAGAATGGATACAAGTTCAATGTTGTGAACTAATGGCTCTTTTTATTTCTGTCTGGGAAGTTCCTCCTGCAAACCAAACAAGTTGTGCCGACTATTAAAAGTAGGGTCAAACGTCAAAATTGTATTGCAATTGCGATATGGATTATTGCAATATTCAACTCATAGAAAGCATAATATTGGTTAAAGGGGCCCTATCGTGTTTTGTGGGGTTTCCCTTTCCTGTAGTGTTATAGGTTTTTTATGAATGGAAATGGTCTGCAAAGGCTAAAATCCCAAAGACTCCTTCAGAGGCACACAATACAAATATGAACCTGGAAATGACCATCATATGACCACTTTAGAGGCTAAATATGTGGTTAAATACCATATTGAATGAAGTGTAGTGGAGCTGCACAGATATCTCGGCCGACAAAATGGATTCTACAGACCTAACAAAACGTATTTGGTATGGACATCATGATCATTTAAATATATATCAATACCAGATCAATACAAATGAGAAAAATTAGGTGAAAAGGATCCATTCCTCCTATATTGTCTAAGGTCAGAGGGTGTCGTTTTCTCATACTGATATTCTGCACAAACTGCTGTTGTATTTACTGTACAGAGTCCTTACTGTAAGGTAATTATTATATGTACAGCACTTTGGCTCGACCAAAAATCGTTTTAAAAATGTGCTATATAAATAAAACTTGATTTGATTGGATATTGTGATTGCAATATCAGTTCAAAATCATCCTAATCGGCAATTGTTTTCCAAATTATGCAGCCCTAATTAAAATAATCATTAAATTCTAAAATAAATATACAGGTTTATATTTGTATCCAAGCATTATTACAGATCAAACACACCCTGACCTGCACTGCCTTCTGTCATAGGAAACGCTCTTCAGTAGATAAACAATGGACAGTAAAGGTCAGATAGGGAACAGCTAACCACCGCCCCTCTCTCTTCTCACATGCTTTTCTCATCCAGCCGACTTTTGACCACGGTAGATACAATACACTGACACACCTAACTGAGGTAGCAGATGGTGTTGCTTCATACACTGCAAACAAAACAGAGGACCTGTCCTGCACAGACATTTTAAGTGGTTAATTACATGTGGGTTTTAACAATACTAACGCTCAAAGGCATATGATTTAATCTCGTGATGCTGGAACCTTTGACAGCCGTGCCACGTCATATGATTTCCCCGCAGGGAGTCACAAGGAAGATATGAAGTGCCTCTATTGTTCGGCAGCCACAACAGAACTGATCTCAACATTTTGTCCCACAAGTTAGATTTAAAATAGAACAAAAACTTAAAATGTCAGTTTCACAACTCTGAATATAAAAAAAAAATCAGTTTCTCTGACAGCGTCCTTGACAATCAGTGTCAGTCCTGAGGCAACAGCGTGTGGCAGAGATTCATTATTGTACTGCAATAGGGTTTTATGTCATGGTGGGGTGCAGGGGGCATGGACAGCTGTGTGTGTGGCTGTACAGTTGACAGAGAGAAGATATAATAAGAAGGAGAGATATGGGATGTCAGTCAGTGAGAAGTCAACTGAATAACTAAAAGAGACAAGAGACAAAGACTCTGGAGAAGAGCGAGGAATCTAGACGGACCGAAAATCTTAATGCACCGAAAATCCAACGTTCCCTTCAGTCTCAGGGGCTCCTGCTCCATATATATTGGCATTTATCCATATGTAGGGTGGGGACTTAATTGGACCTCGGCTCTTATGCAACACACACGAGGGGTCACTCAGCGTGGCCCCTGGCTGCACCCTGCCTGTCATGTGAGTGTGAGTGGATATGTGCTAATGGTTAGCAAATGGCGAGCTAGGTAAATAGTCAAATAGAACCATAATGATGTCAGGCGTATGGGGAATAGGCTCTCTCTGTGTGTGTGTGTGTGTGTGTGTGTGTGTGTGTGAGTG